>NC_073693.1:172032577-172149577 GCF_029784155.1 Uranotaenia lowii
GCAAACTCTATTGTATTGTATTGTGTTCAATTTTGTAGAGTTTCATGATTAATTTGATATCATTTGAGTTTGTTCCGAACTGCCTTAGCAATCAATAAAATAACATTTGTGAATATTATGAAGGTGTTTTGTGTCCTTTATGATCAAGAAAACTCGTTTAACCCGTCAAAAAAGAGACTGATCAATGTTACCCCAAAACATTAAATTCTTAACAAAGACATAATCGATTTTTAAATCAAATTTAAAGTTGTGTAAATAAGAAAATTCTTCAACCATGTTTTGAGGACGTGAAAGACCTCTAAGGTTAAAGCGTCAATAAACTATTTAAAAAAAAAAAACATGTTTTGTGTTCATAGGAATCCAGTACTGATTTTAAAAATATGAAACATGCCTCATTTACCTAAACAGAAAAAATAATAGAAAAATATTGAAAAAGTGATCAATCTTTCCCCGGAATACGGCACGCTTTAAGTCTGGTTCGAACTTATCGCTGGCTAATTCGGAATTGGGTTATATAGAGTTTTTTCTGCTGCGGCTTTGTCATGATGAAAAGTCGTGTTTTAGGTAAAAATATCGTCTACCACGAAAAATACGAAAACATCCTTCAGCACCTCACAGTCCAACTCAGAGTCCATTTGATGTTGGAGTTTATTCTGCATAATTAATACCTGTACAAACCCGCATCAGTATCAGTTCAATTTTAAAAGACATACACCGTCTTAGCCGAATTAGGCTTTACAGACTGAATAAATGACGCGGACAACTTAAGATTAACATTTAACACCCAGTACCAAGATAGGAATCGAACCCATGCCATCAGTGGATCAGCGATTACCGTCTTACCACGCTAACCACTCGACCACCGAGACGTAATTTGAGAAGACATAAGACTGAACTGGGTCAGTTTATTTCGCATGGAGGATTAGAGACAAATCTTTTTACGTGGCCTAATTCAATTTTAAAAGGTTTTATTGAATATTATTGGATGGGAAAAATGTTCATGGTCCTCTACGGTGTTCTTTAGATGCTTATAAAAAGTATGGTTATGTAGAAAGTAGAAAGAAAGTATAGTATTTAAGTCATCCTGCTCAACTTCTCATCTATTTTACCATTTTTGATAAAAAAAAAAGAAAAAATAGACTATAGATTGTAGTATTGAACAAACAAATTTCATGTCACACATTAGGGATACAAATACCGTTTTGGTACTCTCTAAGCTGTAGGATGTAAGAGTACATCTATAACTATCAGGAAACCGCCTGGCATACGTTGGTTCACGAAAGCAAGACATTTCAATGATTAAAGTCACGATCAAGCTTGAGCCGGCCTGCCAGCCAGGCTCTAATCGCTCCGTGTCGACGACAGGTCCCGGAGAAACAAAAAATATATAGGGACTGATACCCCGCTTTATGCTAATGCTGTTTTGTTTTCAATTTCAATCTATTCCGATTAGATTATGATTTTGATGATGATGTTGATGCCGAAACGATGATGCCGACGTTTTATCTAAATATTTTTATCTGTTTATAAGCTACAGGTTAGTATCAAATATTAAATATTATAATCGTTTCACGTCGAGTTCCGATCTCATTTTTCTCGACTTTGGGGTTTCTCTCTCTATCATCCGTTCGAGTCAGTCGACGTTGGCCGTTGTCCTCTTTTCTCCTCCACACGGGGTGCAACGGCTTAATTTGCATATTTTTTCTCCATCCGTTGATCGAAATGTGTATCGTAGGCAGGTATACGTTTGATAGCTTTAGGAAGGGAAGTGAGATGAAGTGGGGGTGGTTTCGGTCATGCCCCGTAGCACGGGAAGATTCCTGTGAACGACTGAAGCTGCTTGCCGACGGATTCCGGCGGGTTCCTCGCCTGTTGCGCTCCGGCCGCGTTGATATCTTTATCATGTGCTCAACTTTGGATGAGCTTTTCTTCGATGGGACGACGGCAATTTTTCAAAACTACATCCCAGAGCACCCATGCTGCGGGAATAATTATGTTCGATCGCGTTTATAACATGGTGGTATAATCTTAACACTTCATTTCTGGATCTTTTTGGGACCGCTTATTTTGTTGCTGCGGCTGCTGTTGATGCCCTTTTTTCTCTTATGTTGTTGATTGCGGGTGATGGGAGAGAAAGCCCTTGGTAAATAGCTAATACAAATGTCGGCAGGATGGCCCTCGTTATTCTCACCCAAAAGGCGGCACTTTTGTCCTAGAGCAGCGTCGCAGGAAATTAAGTATCATAAATGGTTGATCTATTGGATTGGCTCATCAGAAGGATTCGAAGCCATTTCCGTTGCTGCACTTTCATTATCACCAACTGGTTTCGAACTGATGTTTGGTCATTCCTATAACCTTATTATATGACATATTTAATTAATTAATTTAATTAATATCATAAGAAATGAAAAAGAAATATAAATATTTCAAAAACTTTTCAAATCAACTATTCCAACTGTGCGATAACATTGATCAAAGACAAAAACGATAAAAATTACAACAATAACAAAAACGACAAATATGACAAAATAAATAATATCAGCAGCTGAACATCATTTCAGAACTATAAATCTGCTCGACTACAGAGAGAATAAATTGTGATATGAATAATTCCCTAAAATTTGAAAAACTATGACAAGTACCCACGTATGTACCTTCAAAATAAAAAAAATCGTAAATCATAATCTTTAGAAAAATATACTATTCTATTTTTATATCGGACGACTAATTATAATGTTAATAATTTTCACACAGTGTCGAAGTGGTATTTTGTTTATTATTGAATTATGAAATTATATTATTCGAAATAATAAACGACACTTTTATACATTCAAGTTTGTCATTTTCGATAAATTTGGTCCCTTTACTTCCGAAATAAAGTGCAAAGAATTATTGGAAATAAAAACAAACTAAATGAGTATTTGGAATCAGCGCCCCAAAATAAGTCAAATTTTGTTTTTGTACCTCGAAAAATGGAGTTTTTTAGAACTCAAACTGATGGATGTTTGATTTAATCAGTGTTTCCAAGTTTAATATATTATCTCAAAAGGTCATCAACAATTTTCGATGTATATAATTCTGTGATTCTAGAATGTTTTCGAATTAATCTGCGTTACACTTGAAATTTAAAACACCAAGTCCAATAATTCAATAAAATATTAAATTGGTAAAGTTATTTTCATAACGACAAAAATATAGCAACTGTTCCTTTTCAAGATTTTATGATTAATTAAATGATTTCATATTCTTATCTATAGGGGAGAGTGGGGATACTTGATCCCCTTTTCTTATTTTCACCATATCTTTTTGGAAAAATTTAGCAACTCGCCGTCTTTGACATTTTCTGACAGCTTGTAACTTCAAGTTTCTATGCTCCAAAAATTAGAACGATACTTAAACTCGTTGGGCTAGTGAAGTAGACAATGTGCAACTCGAGACCCCATACACCCAACCTTCGGGTAGTGGTCATATCACCTCTTGTCTGCAACTCCGATTCTCTACCTCCCCGTGGTACTAGCTGGGGTGCGAGCAACCTTAGCGGAGATCGGGTACCCAACCCCGGTGGATGCTTTGGTCGCATGCAGAATGAGTTAGGGGGCTTCGTACGCGTCTGTTCTCCATGTTAGGGGCGGCGTGCGGAGTGCAACAACGTCCTGGTGGTGTTCGGGACCCAAAACAGCAACATCACGACGGTCCTCCTGCGAGATAGTGGGGTTAGCTGCGGGCCTTGCGAGCCCGTGACTACAAAAAACATAAGCAACGAACAACGAACAACAAATTTCGGATGGAAATCGGCAAAGACCCACGCGACGAAAAGGGACTAGCGATTGGAAACTTGGAACATGGAACTGCCGATCTCTAAATTTTGTGGGCAGTACCCACGTGCTCTCCAACGAATTGAAGAGCCGCAAATTCGACATCGTAGCGCTGCAGGAGGTATGCTGGAAGGGCTCCACGGTACGAACGTATCCAGATGGTCGTGCCATCTACCAGAGCTGCGGCAACACACACGAGCTTGGAACAGCTTTTATAGTGATGGGAAAGATGCAAAAGCGCGTGATCGGGTGGTGGCCGATCAACTCACGAATGTGCCGGTTGAGAATCAAGGGCCGGTTCTTCAACATCAGCATCATCAACGTGCACAGCCCTCACCTCGGAAGTACCGGTGACGACAAAGACGAATTTTACGCGCAGCTGGAGCGTGAATACGACCGTTGCCCAAAACATGATATCAAGATCGTCATCGGGGATTTCAATGCTCAGGTCGGCCAGGAGGAGGAATTTAAACCGACAATTGGAAGGTTCAGCGCGCACCAGCTGACCAACGAAAACGGCCTCAGACTCATTGATTTCGCCGCCTCCAAACGAATGGCCGTACGTAGTACCTTTTTTCAGCACCGCCTCCCACACAAGTACACCTGGAGATCACCGTACCAAACTCAATCACAGATCGACCACGTTTTGATCGACAGCCGGCACTTCTCGGACATCATCGACGTCAGATCCTGTCGGGGCGCCAACATCGAGTCGGACCATTATCTGGTGATGGTGAAGATGCGCCCAAAACTCTCCGTAGTGAACAACACGCGAAACCGGCGCCCGCCTCGGTTAAACATCGCGCGACTGAAGCAACCTGAGGTCGCGGCAGACTACGCGCAATCGGTCGAAGCAGCGCTGCCGGCAGAGGGCGAGCTTGACGAAGCCCCTCTCGAGGACTGTTGGTATACCATCAAAACAGCCATCAACAGTGCTGCGGAGAACGTCATCGGTTATGTGGAGCGATCTCGACGGAACGACTGGTTCGACGAGGAGTGTAGGAGGGTGATGGACGAAGAGAATGCCGCGCGGGCGGCAGTAGTGCAAAGAGGTACCCGTCGAAATGTGGAAAATCACCGACAGCGGAAGAGGCAGCGAGTCCGAATTTTCCAGAAGAAAAAGCGTCGCCTGGAGGAGGAGGAGCTCGAGGAGCTGGAGCAGCTGCATCGTTCCCAAGAAACACGAAAGTTCTATCAGAAACTCAACGCATCCCGCAAAGGCTTCGTGCCGCAAGCCGAAATGTGCCGGGATAAGGACGGAGGCATCCTGACGGACAATCGTGAGGTGATCAAAAGGTGGAAGCAGCACTTCGATGAACACCTGAACGGCGCACATGCAGGAGATCAAGACGGTGGGGGAAGGTACATCGCCGGCGTAGCCAACGACGAAGAGGAGCCACTCCCAACGATGAGTGAAGTTAAGGAAGCCATTTGCCAGCTGAATAGAAACAAGTCGGCTGGAAAGGATGGCATCGCAGCTGAACTCATCAAAATGGGCCCGGACAGGTTGGCCGATTGCCTACACCGGTTGATAGTCCGGATCTGGGACATAGAACAGCTACCGGAGGAGTGGAAGGAGGGGGTAATATGCCCCATCTACAAGAAGGGCGACAAATTGGACTGTGAGAACTACCGAGCGATCACTGTCCTCAATGCCGCCTACAAAGTGTTGTCCCGAATCCTACTCCGCCGCCTCACGCCACAAGCAAACAGATTCGTGGGAAGTCATCAGGCCGGCTTCATGGAGGGACGGTCTACGACGGACCAGATATTCACATTACGGCAAATCCTCCAAAAATGCCGTGAACACCAAGTCCCTACGCATCATCTATTCATCGACTTCAAAGCCGCATACGACACGATCGACCGTAACGAGCTATGGAAAATCATGGACGAGAACGGCTTTTCCGGGAAGCTAATCAGACTGATCAAGGCGACGATGGATGGAACGCAGTGCTGTGTGCGGATTTCGGGTGAATTGTCGAGTTCATTCGAATCGCGCAGGGGGCTTCGACAAGGTGATGGTCTATCCTGCATGATGTTCAACGTGGCGCTAGAAGGTGTTATTCGACGAGCGGTGGGCGAAATGCGGGGCACGATTTTCAACAGATCCAGTCAACTTATCTGCTTTGCCGATGACATTGATATAGTCGGCAGATCATCTGCGGCGGTGGAGGAGATCTACCGCAAACTGAAACGCGAAGCAGGAAGGATTGGGTTGATGATTAATACGTCCAAGACGAAGTACATGCTGGCCTGCGGATCCGTGACCGACCGAACCCGCTTGTCCAGTAATAACAAGGTTATGATCGACGGCGACGAGCTGGAGATAGTCGAAGACTTTGTCTATCTCGGCTCACTGGTGACCGCAGACAATGACACCAGCCGTGAGATCCGGAGGCGAATTATCAGCGGAAGTCGTGCCTACTATGGACTCCACAAGCAACTGCGGTCGAGAAGACTTTGCCCTCGTACGAAGTGTAACCTGTATATGACGCTTATTAGACCGGTTGTTCTCTACGGGCACGAGACATGGATATTGCTCGAGGAGGACCTGCGTACACTCGGAGTATTCGAGCGACGAGTGTTAAGAACCATCTTTGGCGGCGTACAGGAGAACGGAGTGTGGAGGCGAAGGATGAACCACGAGCTCGCGCGACTCTACGGCGAACCCAGTATCCAGAAGGTGGTGAAGGCTGGCCGGATACGCTGGGCTGGACATGTTGCGAGAATGCCGGACGACTGTCCTGCAAAACAGGTGTTCGCTACGAATCCGGTAGGAACAAGACGAGCGGGGGCGCAACGAGCGAGGTGGTTAGACCAAGTGGAGCGTGATCTGGCGAACGTGGGGTGCCCGAGAAATTGGAGAACGGTTGCTATGAACCGAGTGAATTTTAGGAATTATGTTCGTCAAGTTATGTCGTGAGACGGAATACTATGTAAATAAAATACTTAAACTCGTTGATAAACTAGAAGCATTTTCGTGGGAGTTAAAAAATTGCGATTTTTTTGAAGTTAGGGGAGACTTGATCCCCTATTGAAGGGGACTTGATCTTTTATTCAGGAAGCCCTAATCCTTGTACAAAAATCAAACAAAACCCCAAGAATGTTAATTGACTATTTTGGTCATGTTTGTTCTCATTTCACAATTGATAGCAGATATAAGAAGAAAATTCTATAACTTTGTCTCAACGCTAATAACATTGCATACTTAAAGGCGCTATTTTTTATAATTAAGAGAAAATTAATTATTTTTGCTCTTTTCTTCAGACAATTGTTTGATAAATATTAGTTTTTGGATAAATATTAGTAATTTCGTAATCAGCAATCATAACGATCAATTCAGAAGAAGAATATGCCGTTTGGAAGGGGGATCAATTGTACCCATAATCAACATTTTAGAAAACTTTTTCTGAAAAAAGTTGAGAGTTTTCCATTACTTTAAAAATATGGCATTATGAAGTTCATTTAACGCTCGAACGATTGATACATTGGAACAAATATTTTTTTCGTAATTTTCCCATGTAAGGGACATTTTAAAGTGATGAAAAAAGATCTGACTTAAGCCAGAGAACGTTTTCTTGACAGACAAAGAGATGTTTTGAAGAGTTACAGCTCCGTTAAATTAGATTTTTCTACATATATTTTGTACGAGAAATATGTCAATCAGGAACGGATTGAGCCATAGGGGGGCCCGGGGCAATTTTTCTCGGGGCCCCTTTGATTCGATTTTTTCAAATGCTACCTCAGAGAATACGAAACATTTTAAACGTGTAAAGTAACTGAAGGTGAGTTCAGAATTAGCTAATTACAATTGGGAAGTATCATACAGATTTGAAACATAGAATGAAAATTCAAAAAATTAAACAAAATTTTTAAATTCTAATTCCATTGGTATACAGATATAAGAGTTTAAGAATTAAAAATTCAAAATCAGGTTATATTCAAATCCACAACTCAGTGTCTCAAATAGAAATCATAATTTGAAATCTGGTTTTGGAAAATAAAATAAAATAAATAAAATTAAATTACAAAAAAAAAGTCACAATCAAAGCCAAAGCAGAAATTGCATCAAATGTGTTTTTTAACATAATATTTCTAAAACACAAAAATAAACCGATTTCATGAGATTTTTATGAATATGATTCTCATCAGAAAAAAAATTGTTATCAAATTTGTATTCTAAATATGACAAAAGTTTCATTAGTTGCCCTTAAAGCCAAAATGTGCAAAAATAATCGATTGAAAAAAAATCAGAATAGATGTTAAATGTTTAAAACACACAATCAGTTATCATTGAAAAATGACAGATAAGGAATCCAAATGAGTTCAGTATCTTAAACAAAGGTCTTGAGTTTTCAATATTCAGAAAAAGAAACCTTGATACTGAACTTTTGTTACTGAAGAAACAACACAAGACTTTAAAATCTCAATGAATTGAATCTGGAAAAAGATAAGGCTAAAACATAGACATATTCATGTTAAAAGAATCACTCAATGATATTAGCAACTCAACTATGAGATCGTTTTTATGATAAACATAATTCGAGAATGATCATTTGGGAAATGATTTGCTTAGTTCAGGATTTTTACTTCAGTAAAGGATAAAATTTAGGATAAATCAGTTGAAAATGTTGCAATTTGAATTTCAAGTCTAAGACAGAAATTTTGATGGAAATTCAATAAAGAAACTCATTACTGTCGATTGGTCCATTTAAAGCAACTACAGCTTTTTTTAAATATTTTATTTTCAAAAAAAATGGTTTAGAATTTATAAACCAAAGGGAATTTTATGAATCATGATTGAAAAGTGACAAGTTTTAATAATACCCGGTAATAACCCAGATATTGCTCGGGTACGATTTCAAAATGTTTATCATAAAGACATAAATTCTAAAAGGTCAATTAAGTAAACGTGAATATATTCACCGTGAGCCAGTTTTGGAGAAATGAGCTGTAATTTTAGTACAGTAATTACTTGGAAAGTTAATGTATTAACAAACATTATTATTGTGCAAGGCGTTTGTATGTTATGAAAATGAGGAGAAATTTTCCTTCATTCTTCGTGTTCTGTACTGAATATCATGACTGGCATGACTCGATATAAAAAAATTTTGGGCGGTTATCATCATTTACTTTTCAATTTTTTTTTCGAATAATGACATCATTCGATTCACTATAATAGTACTCATTGCATAAGCGATAGCTATTTATCACTTTCCACTTCTCATATTCCCTAACCGGGAAAGTACTCATTTCTAAATGAGTATTCCGATAAATCTACTCATTCTTATCTGCCAACACTGCGGTGTTACTGTTAAACACAGTTTAAGTACAGTATGATGTTGAAACATTTGTACCGTGTACATCATCACCAACTGTCATCAGCAATCTTTAATCATCAATTGCTATTGTTCTCAATAGACGAATTGACCAAAACAAACGGAGAACCAAAACAGCAATGTGTTTTGGTTCGTCGATGGTGCAGCACAATCTTCTGCTACAGGGTTACGTTTTCCTGTGGAAGATCCGAAAACCGTAAGTTCAACAATGACCTTTTTATATAAAAAAAATTCATAAAACTATCATAGAAATTAAATTTCTAATAAAATTAGGGGGAAAGTTCATATAACGCCCTATGTGGCTAATATGCACCAATCGTGATTTGAAGAATCTGTAACATTTTAAGCTTGCAAAATATAAGGCGGAAGTGTTCCTAAATGCGCATATTTGGTAATATGCGCATACAGCCGATTGACGATATGGCTGGAGATTCAACGTATCTAATCAGTGCAGTTTGAGGGTAGTACGCTTTTGACACATGGCATGGAAAAATTTAATTGTTATATAGAGCCAAACAAATATAAAAATTCAAACAAGATTTTTTTCAGTTTTGTTATAATATATTGAACTTTAATTATTGTGCGTACAGAATGTGTAAACAAAAATGTTAATGGTTTTCTTTCTTATTCATCTGGAAATCGGAAACTCAACAAATTGAAGCTTTTGGCAAAGTTGTAAATGATAACATATTGGAATAAGAGACATGTTCTGAATGCCCATATCAAGAAAAATAGATAAGTGTTATAAATTTTATACTTTTGATCATTTAAACATAAAATCTACGCTCAAATCACGATATTACAGCGAAAACAGAAGAACTTCATACTGATCCGATAAAAATACGATTCGATCAAAATATTACCATGAAATATGGCCATTTGGCATTCCAAACTATGTTTTATACAAAAGAACAAATGATGTTTAAAATTTCACCGAAATTTTAGCCTTGGCGTATGCTTAACATCCGTTTCTACCATTTTGAATTTAATAATATCAAAATATTGCAAGTGTTAATGAAATATAGCTTAAAACATAAATATGCGCATTCAGCCCGCCAGTTTCGGAAATCGGCTATTTTGACTTATTTTATTATAAAATTATTTTCACAAAAACTGTAAGAGATTTTAACAGAAAAAATGCTCTTACGTATAGAAAACAGATGTCCGCTCATGTGCATATAGTTTTCAGACTCCTATCTATTGGAATATGGGAGAAAATGAGTGCTTTCCTTAATATGTGCATATAGCCCGCCTCTGCCCTACCAATTTGTTTGAAATGTTGTGATAGGCCATGGCACAGGAACGGGGGGGGGGGCGGGGGGTGGGGGGTTAATAAAGTAAAATTATTCAAGAGTAACAATCTAGAGTAAAAACTAATGCAAAAACTTCAAAAACCAATCCCAAGTTCAAAACTCTGCTACAGTTTTTCAAAATTTTCTCACATGTTCATAGAAATTCTGGTCAGAATATCAAATTTTAAATTAAACTCATCTCGGAGGTTTTGGTTCCATTTTCCCTCAATCAAAATGATATTTCACTTTGTATTTCTGATTCTGTATCTAGTTCAGGATGCTTGATTTCCTGGTTTAAATTTGGTGTTGCATTTCATTGAAAGTTTGAGTTATGTTTTTCGCAAATCATATGCATTTTCATATTCAAATTCGTTTTATATTCAAATTCGAAGTTCTTAAACTTAATTCTTACACAAAATTTAAACATTTAAAGCTTCTTAATGGCGATCCAATTTTATTTCAGATTCAAAATACAGATAAAAAATCAATAATTGAAATAATGAATTAAGATTAAACCAGAACTACAGAATTTAAACAATACTTTCATGAATAACGACTTTAAAACTTGGTCCTAAAATTCTGATCTGGAATTAAGATTCGAAAATCGTATTTTTGTACATTTAAGAAATCGCATAGAAATTCGAAACAGAATCAAAGTTCAATTTTTGAATTCAGGTTCAGAATTAAGATCCAGAATGCAGATTCAAAATTCAGGAAAAAAAATTAGCTTGTAGATGAGTTTTCCAATCAACATAAAATTGCTAAGGAATTAAAGAGAACATGAGCTTAAAAATTTGCTTATCAATTCAATTTTCAGACTTCATATTTTTCAATCAAAATTAGTTTATATACACAATCCAGCTGAAAATAACAAATATACAGAAAAATATGAGTTAATTTTCAAAGTTTTGTTTTATGTACAATATCCCAGATTTTATTTAAAAAAAACCCCTTCACAGGATTTTCATTGATTCACCTAAAAAATCTGCATAAAATCCGTTATTTTCTCGGTGTATTGTTCAACATTATTAATATTGCAGTTTTATTTAGAGCCAAATTTCAAACTCAAATCATAGATTTTGTTCAACTTTGCACCAAGCAATTTGATCCGAAAATTTTTTATCGCAAACTTTATTTTTATTTGGAAAATTTTATTTATTTTCATGCATGGTGAGAATCTTGAAATTGGCAAAAGAGTTTGAAAGATTTAGCTTTTTTGATTTGAGTATAGAAAAAGTTTTTTTTTTATTAAGAAATGGAAGGCTCCCCTGAAAAGAACTTATTTTATGCTCGAATCAAGTAAGTTTGATCTACCAGACTCTTAAACAAAGTCAAAGATTTTAACGATCGTTAAATGCAAATTTTATATTTAGTTTCTCAAGGTTTTGTCATATAAATTTAGGTCACCCTGTAGGTTACGGACCAATTTTTAAAGTTGCGATTTAGTACGAAAACTATTAATGAGTACTTAAAAATCAATAATCATATAGTTACAAACATAACTTGTTTTAAATTATTTTTATTCATGCATTGAAGGGCAAAAATCATAGGTAAAAATTTGGATGAATATTTCATTAATATTTTTTTATCAATTATATAAATTTTTTCATGATTTTTCAACGATTTATTCTTTAACTTTAATAATAGGTTTGTACTGCAATTATATTCAGAGTTGCCAGATGTAGGTACTAATGTTACTTTTTTCAAGTTCGTGAAAATTGCTTTATTATTTCTATAAGCGTGGATAAGGGATAGGCATCATTTGACTTTGTTAGACAATGATTTTATATTGATCGACTCAAAATTACATTGCATTTTTATTAACAAAAGGTTGAAAGTTGAGGAACACTTGAACCATGTTTTTATTCTTCATGAGTTTTGGAAGACTTTATGGCACTTCGGAAGCACTTTGAAAGACTTTATGGCTAAGTTATTAGCCACATTTTTGCTTGTATCAAATAAAATGGAAATGTTTACTATTAAAATGAATTGTTTTTAATTTTTGAGGTTTGTAATTATCATAAATAATAATGTTACCCGAACAATTTTGAATCAGTTTAAAGAATGGCTACCAAGATTTTTTTTTAACTGTGTTTGTTCTATACATGTGAAACGAAAAAAACCTTAATTAAAAACTCTGTTATTTTTATCGCATGCGTCATAATGTTTCCAAGTTTTTTACGAAGTTGTTCATCATATCAAAATTTTAACGTTAAAAAGTTTTTTTTTGTTCTGTGGAGTTACCAAAATTTATTAGGTTTTTTTTCGTGAAAATTCCCTTTTCCCATAGAAACTTTCATACAAATTTTATAGTCCTTGGGGGTAGCCATAGAGCAATGTTTTAGATGGTTTCTTTTCAAACTTGGACTAAAATTTGAAGGTGGAAGCTAGGATTCCATGAAGTTTAAACATATGGGCCGCCCTTATGAAAAAAAATCCCTTTCAAATTTATCCACCACGAAGAAGATTCTAGAATACTTGACATTTGAAAAAGCATAAGATAAGTGCATGAAGGCGCCCAGTTATTTGATAAAAAAAAGGTTAGATGATTTTGTTTCAAAGTTCTTTTTTCCCAAAATAAGAAAAATCATTTAAAAATCATCAAAATCTTTCGTGAGCTAGCATGAGTCCTTAAAAGAATCCTTTCCGAACCCATTACCAGACTAGAAAATATGCGACGTGGCGGCAGCTCCGGATTGATGTGGGTTCTACATTAGCGCAACGTACATTTTGAACCGGCCCAGATTTCGATACCGATAGGGATCCTTTGCTAAAAGGAAGACGCGTTCAATATTCTCTCGATATCCCGAAAAAATCCTTAATTTCAAACATATGGAAAAAGGATTCGGCCCTCCCTCAAGAAGATACCCGAAAAGGATACAGGATATCAGGAAATCATCGGTGCGTTCAACAGTAGCCGTGTAGATGGTGCGATCTTGTTCTTTCCGAGGATGTTTATTTATCCTTTCCCATAAAGGAAAATAATCAACTCCTTTTTTCTTCGAGTATCGGATCGCTATCGACGGGGATCGCAAAACGCTGTCAGCCGCTAATGGAAACTGGTTCAAGGATTGGTTTTCTGAATGAGGTAAAGCAAATCCCAAAAACTTCGCGGTAGATTGCGTGAGCATCTTGGAAGACAACATCAATGGGTAGGTGCCTATCATCAATTGGCGATAGCAGAAGTATTCCTCCCTCTTTTGCCAGTTTCTCAGCAGTAGGTCTTCAGGATTCTAGTGTTACAACTCTATCTCCTCGAATGATTAGGTATTATTGTTATTGTCTCCGGATTTTCGTTTGTCGGTCGCCGGGAAACCATTATTTTCCTCTCAAGGTTGAGCTGTTTTCAAAGATGTTTTCCTTTTTTCGGTAGCAACAGATGGGAATGGAATGAGCTCATCTTTCATCAAATACGTTGGACCCAACGCATGCAAGCCTTCTTGTGGGATCACCTTTGAGAAGAAGACGACGCAGGGCAGAGAGACTTGCTAGATTTAGTAACCCCTTAAGAATGCCATTAAGATTGTGGTGGATTACGGTGGAATCAAAATAGAGAAATTTGTTTTCTGTGGCAGCTAACCAGAGATTAAAGCGACACAATTTGAGGAATCGTCTAGCGTTGTTTGGTGTATTTATAAAAAAAAACGTCCTAAGGAATTTTGGGTCGTTTTTCTTTGAGCGGTAAGTGGGTAACCCGATGACTCACAAAGGTGTGTCAATATTGTAATTGGGATAATTAATTTTAGTTCCGATTTGATTAGCTCACGATGTCAGCATGTTAGTCAGTGAAAGTGAAACGTAAATTCGATAACAGTTCTTGGGAGGTTCTGAACAGGTGGTCTGAAGATGGAAATGTGGAATGACTGTGTTCAGGGAAACTTAATGCATCACGGAGAAAAAAGACGATTGTTGTTTCATTTATACCGGTTAGTTATATCAATCATCAAAATGTTGTTGATTTTAAGGCATTCAAATATAAATATAATAGATTGAACTACAAACTGATGATTGACCTTACACAGTCAACTATCAAAACAATAGATTCAACTATACTGGTATAATTGATTCAACTATAGATATGATTGATCCAAATACAACTATATAATTGAATTAAGGCATTAATATAATAGATTCAACTACGAACTGCTGATTGACCTTATGCAACTAACTATAAATATGAAAGATTCAATTATGAAAGATAGATAGATATAATAGGTTCAAATATAATTGTATAAATGATTCTAGGCATTCAACTGTAAATAAAATAGATTCAACTACAGACTGCTGATTAATCTTACGTTACCAACTTTCAATATGATAGATTCAACTATAGAAGTATGATTCAAATATAGATATGATGGGCTCAAATACAATTGTATTATTGATTTAAAGCACTATACTACTAATATAATACATTGAACTTTTGATTTTATCATTTATATTTATTGTCGTCTTCGTAAAATAAATTAAGAGTATATGACACATTCCACGCGCTTGTACCGCTCATAAAACCAACGAAAAGAAGAGAAAAATTTTTTTAACATGTTTTATATAATTTTGTAAATAAAATTTTTGTTGAAAAAAGTGGCGATTTCGACAACTTTTCCAAAATAATTTATTAAAATATATGGATAAATTTGTTTTGGAATTTTTTTAATACGTTTTAAAGCCAAAAAACAGTGCTTCATTTTGCAGAAAAATGAATTTGTTCATATCCAATGTGGTTGTTTTGAAAAGCGAACAAAAACAGTCGCAAATGAGTGAATTAACGTCACGAAAAAGGGAACTTTTTAATTTTATGAGAAAACTTTCCCAATTTTTGGCATAGAAAATTAGATTTTCTTTGAAAATGATAGGACAATTCTAAAACACTAAATTAAAAAAAAAATCGGTTGGAATCTAGCTGATCACGTCACACAATTTATTTTTTTGTAAAATTTCATAAAAGGAGTATGCTCTAAAAGCTGTTTTGACCCTCCAGATGGTCAGATTTTTACAAATCGAGCATAGTTAAGTTTATTTTTCAATAGATTCGTTATTTTCAAATAAAAATACAAAAAAATTAAAAAAAAAATTTTTTTTTGGTAAATCTTTAAATGAAGACTGTGAGAAACAGTAGTAATTTTAACGGATGATCCCTCAATATGTTGCTATTCAAGTGCCATTCAAAATATGGAAAAAGTTAGATAAAAATACTGAAAGTTTGTGATTGTAAAAGTCGGAACAACAAAATATCGTTTTTAAAAAAGCACATATAGTTTGAAGGCTCTGAAGATTGGTTCAGAATAACTTGATATTTCGTGACGTGAATTCGGTTTAATATCCTGTTCTGTTTAAACCGAATGAATTCACGTCACAACTTTAAATAAGCATAACTTCGTTCGTGTTGTTCAATCGAGAAGCTAGGCACATCAAATTGAGGCTTATTGTTTTTTCTACAACCTTTTTGAAGGCACCGATATTCTATCTCCACAGAGAGAACAGGAAATCAAAATTGTGTGTACTGAAGTCAGAAATGGTCAATTCTAGCGTTAATTCCCGTCACAAAAGTAATCTATCATAACAAAAACAACTTAAATTTTAAAATGACCAAATTATATTCATTTTAAAGGAAATTTAATTTGCGACCGTTTGCTACATTTTTTCATTTTAAAATAAATTAGTTGACTTCTAGAATGATAACAGTTGAGAAAAGTCCAGAAAAGCGATTTCACGTCACGGTGGAATGTGTCGCTTATGATCTTAGTTTTGTCATGTTGTTTTTGATGAAACATCAACAAGTCACACAAACGCAACTAGTTTGCAAATCATAGCTTGTTGGGAATCGTGGGTCACATTTGTGGGGTATGTTGGATGACCTATATTTTAAGGTTTTTATAAACATTTAGAACTACAAATACCTTTTTCTGTAAACTTTTCTTATGCCAAATGAAGAGTTATGAAAATGTAGATAAAAACTACAAATACGTTTTTCCTCTCTGTAAAGTTTTTTATGCCAAAGGAAGCGTTATGAAAAATATTTTGTCCATCCTATATGAAGAATTTTGCCGAAACGTTCGCGAGCCAGGTTTTCGAAACTTTTCGACTATACACAACTCTCTTTTTAATTTTTTTCTTCTGAAATTACTTTAAAATAACGAAATGAATTATGAAATTACAGTTTTGGGTCAACTCATTAACTTTGGTCAATTTGGATTTGGTGGCCCACAATTCCACACCGTTTCTCAAAATCCAAACAATTTTGCTTTTTTAAAACAGTCAGAAGTTGGGGAGAATAAATTATTAAAATTTTTAAAAAACTTCCTCATGATACGTTAAAAATGTAAAAAAAAAACCATTGGATGGTTATTTTTTCATTTAATCTTTTGTAATAAAGAAGCTTGAAGCATATAAAAAAGTGGCCTATGATTCCCCACTCTTCCATAATTAATCTATAGAACCCAGATAACCAGAAATCGTAAAATAGTGTTCATTGTAGATTGTATAAGCAACCAGTTTAGATTGGAATTGTATAAACATCATGTTGTAACTAAACAAAGTTATATTTTATCGTTTATGGTTTGTATAGTTCATTATATACCATAACATTTTGTTAATTGAATAGAAAGATCAATAAAGTTGTTTTGAATCGTCAGTTGACGATCAGACCTCATTGTCTACGGATGTGTTTAGATCCTAAGCTACTCAAGTTCTCACCCTAAATTCAGTGCTGTGTGCAGTGTTCAACAATGGCGGATGAACTAATAAAGAATACGCTGGCCTTCAGATTTCCAGATGGGGCTCCCAGTCCATCGTTGATCGAGATGGCTAGATTTGTAAAGAATCTCGACGCGGAAAAGTCTTCCATGGAGACCTCCTACAAGGTTGCTGAAGAGAAGCCCCTTTTTATTAAATTTAAAAACAACGACGCATTGAAAGATGCAGTGGCTCAGAATGCGGAAAAACTTTCGTTTTCGTATTCCAATGGGAAAACAGTGGAAGTTAATATGGCTGTTGCGGGTAGTTTAACAAGATACGTTCGTATCTTTGACCTGCCTCTGGAAATAACCGACGCAAACAAAGCAGCTGTGCTGGGCAAGTACGGTTGCATAAGGAGGATGGTAAAGGAGAAATTCCCGGCAGAATTGGAACTCGACTTGTACACCGGAGTTAGAGGTGTATATGTTGAGGTAAAGAAGGAGATTCCAAGTTCATTGTTTTTCCTGAACAGGAAGGGACGTATTTACTACGATGGAATAAAGCAGAAATGTTTCCTTTGTAAGCAGGAGGGTCACCTCAAATCTAACTGCCCGCAAAACAAAAACAGGAACTCACAAGATGGAGGGAACAGTCACCAACTCGACGGAACGCACTCGGCTCTCCCTGTTAGCTCTGCTAGCAGGGTTGAAGCGCAATCGAGCTACTCAGGAGTGGTCCAAAACCTGGCGCCCGTGCGCACGCCATCGGAGCTGCAGATGAAGATCATCAAAAGAAGCGGTCAATCGGGAAACTGATGTTGGAGACAAAGAGAGTAGGTTCACCAAGACTCTTTGCGAATTTGCGGAGCAGGAGAGAATGGAGTATGAAGAGGCTGAAACACAGAGTGCTGTGAAACGGCATCGATCTCCACTCTCGGAAACAGCTACGGATGAAGACGGTTTTTCGCAACAGACTTCCCGGCGTACGCGTAGAGCGAAGAAAAATACCCTGGCTGTGATTGCAACAGCACCCACAGGCAAATCTACTGTTGTAAGTCGCTCACTTAGTAAGTAGGTTCATTATGATTCTTGATTTCTCAAAAGAATGCTCGATAACTCAATTCGTTCTACCTGCAAAACAAACTTGTACATTTTATCATACTTTTCTTCTTTGTAGTTGTAAGATCTCAGCACTTTTTGAAATGGTCATTATAATTTCACTGTGGAAGCAAAATCTACGTCATAATAATCATAATAATTTTGTATACGAAATGGCTCGTTGCAGAAGCAATAAATTACAATATGATATATTTTAAAAATCTTAGCTTTTTTCAGAAACACAATAGAGAATTCGGATGGAATAATTAATTTGTATCTAAGAAGTTACTCGATACCATAATCGATATTTGTTAACGAAAGGAATTCAGAATTTACATGAATCAGATTTTGTAACAAATAACATGAATTTATTAATTTTATTCATAATTTAAGATTCAAATGAAATTTTAATGTAGATAATAAAAAAAAATCGCAGTAGAATTGTGTAAAGCTTAATATTTAATCCCACTGTACAATTAAGCAATCTTTCATGCTTGCGATCTATGATGACATATTATTTCCATGAAAGGTCGTACAGTAATTGTAAGAAAATCGTATAATGGAATTTAAACAATCTACAGTAAATAGCTAGCTAAGATCGCACAGCATTGATGGTTAGTGGAATTTTATACGATCAACTGATTTTTAAACGAAACTCTCAACTGTACATGAACAAATTTGCTTGTTGTATCAATATGAAATGGCGCCGAGGAAGTATCGAAGGACAGGAATCGGAACGTTATGAGTTCTAG
Source organism: Uranotaenia lowii (assembly GCF_029784155.1). Classification (NCBI taxonomy): domain Eukaryota; kingdom Metazoa; phylum Arthropoda; class Insecta; order Diptera; family Culicidae; genus Uranotaenia; species Uranotaenia lowii. Next base: position 172,051,554 of record NC_073693.1, read on the forward strand.
ACTGAGGAAAGATTGATCAACAATATATGCATTATTAAACATAACATAAAGTTGTATATGGTTCAATTCTATTCGCAGTAAACATTAAATTCTATTGTATTTATGTTCACGGCGATTCATAGTAAAATCGTAATAAGGGAAAAACCTAATTGCTTTGGGATACAGTAACAATAAATTATATTAAATGGTGAAGAAAGTTGTACAAACCTCAGGCTCAAGGATTGAAAAACTCATTCAAACGAGCAACGGAGCCTGCATCGCTCCGATTTTTGCTCATAAAAATGCCCTGGAACGCGAATGAGGTGTGAGCGAGAATCTCCTGTTCTCACGAATCAAGCCCGACCAAAACGAAAACACGACCAAGGCTCCTGATTCCTTTTTGCCATGCTTCCTTCTCCGCACACAAAATCTAGCCTCAACCCGACGACTGCGTAGCAGCGAGCCGATTCATGAAACTTATAACCAACCCGCTCATGAGTCGTGTTAGTAATGGTATTATTCTTTCCCGTGGAAAAATGTTCGTCCCTTTGCAAAGCTTGAGCTTGAACAAACACTAACAGCAACAAAGATGACGCCAAGCCGTGTTGGCCAAAAGGAATCGAAAATAAGAAGAACAGTGTGCATACGGCCGGCACATCCAATCCATTTTGGTGATGATATTATTCTTTTCAGGCAAATATGCAGAGCCAAAAGAATTGTTTGGTTCTTGCTAGTGCTGTTATTATTGCTTTCTACGAAAGAATGTGCGTCAATTTTTGAAGCTACAAGCTTGAAGGAACATCAAAAACATCAACAGCAACAGTGTGCACTTGTGTAGGCCAAGCCAATCTTTAAACGATTGGTGCCCGGACGGTACGGACGGTTTGTCTCTGAGAAAGACGAGCCGAAAGATTCTTTTTTTCTTTTTATTCTTCCTACTTTTTTCTTCTGAACTGGCGTACTTCTTTCCCTAAACAGACAGCAAGCTCGGTATCAAAATTCTCATGAACCACATTCGAGCCTCTCGTGATCCCGTTTCTCAGACTCGCTCATGAATGCTTTTGAATACGAGCGGCATAGAAACCGTCGTCGTAGAATCGTTTTTGTTGCTGTTCGTGATTGTATTGAACACAAACGAATAGCGAGCCGGCGGCGAAGCATTTTCGTGTGCGTTTCGAGGAGTGAGCGATTTTTATAGTCCTTGCTCAGGCTACCTGCAAATGGAAATTGTAATCAAATTGTAAGACAGGCAATAGAAAGTTGTAAGTTGAACAATCCTAATATTTTGTGCAAAGCAAAGTTGCTATCAAATTGTTGAAAACGCATTACAAAGTTTTATATTTTCACGATGAGCAAAATTTGGTCCGTATATTGCCTCCGCTTTGGTACGTACAGGCTCATATAGAATCTTCTATACAACTTTTCCAGATTGTACAAAAGTGTGTATATCTCAAAAACAACTTAAATATACAGACCAAAATGTTCACTGGGAACTTGCGCCTGTCGTTTTTGAAATGTGGAATTCTAAAATTTAGTGATTTCTGGCTAATATTTCTTCCTTAAAGTGTTAAGAATCGCTTGAAAAAAATTGACCACAAAAAAAACTAGGAACTGACTATAACATTTTTACCATCATCGAATCCGAATAAATTATTCAACCTCCTTCCCCTAAAAAAAGCCTACCAATATTTATCATTTATCCCTCAAAATCCGCAGCAATTTATTATGAGTCAGCCATTATTCGATATCAGAACGCGAATCGCTACATTGTAGGACGCGTGACGGCCATTGTTAATCCCACAATAAACTACAAAATCGTTGCCGCGATCCAACAGCCCCGATATCGGGGGCACCTTCATTAGCATATTTTTATTGTTTGTTTATTTACCGAAAGAAAACGCAACCGAACACTTGCCCGAACGAAAAATTTCAGCATACTTCAACAACATCAACAAAACAACAAAGTGTTATAGTTATGGCGCAGAGGCACAAAGTAACAAAAAGAGAAAAAAAACAACGAAACATGTCACCTCATGTAAAGCAAAGTGGCTGCGGTGTGGCGAGAAGTTTATTTCGAAAACGATTTGCTTATTTACCCTTAATCAAAACTGAAAACTATACACAATGTGTCACGACTTAAGCTGGGGTTGGATCGTAAAAAATGGTAATGAAAACATTATTCCTCCGGTGTGTTTCGGAGCCAGAGGTGAATTAATAGGTTTGTAAATTTTTAACATTTAAGTGTAAGTTTAACAAAACCTACTGTTTAATCAGGGGAATAGAGAACATTAAGACAAAAAACCAATGTCAAATCCTGTTCTTCTCGGATTTTTTAAATGTCATTTTAGAGTTTACTACACGATTTTAGTTTAGTTAAGCTTAGAAACATAGATCAGACAATAAATTTGCGATTTTGTTTCTTAAATTTTGAAAACTAGTGTAATGATCATACACCATACACGAAATATCAACGAAATGCATAAAAAACACACATTTAACTCCGAATATCTCGCCAAAGTAAGCTCGTATCCCAGCAAACATGAAATTGTATCAGAAATGATAACTTAAGCCGTTTACTATGGTGTTGTGAATCGCAATTCCAACTGCATAGTGAAAAGATCGTATAAAATGTCGTCTATAGTCAGTTTAAATCGGATATGATAGAAAGTCCCCCATGTTTGTAAATTTTAAAATTATTTTGCTTCCGCGCGGGCTTTAATTGAGAAAATCGTTGTCATGTTCTCTCTACAATCAGCAGATGGCTAAAAATCAGATGGGAAAAAGCCATATTGACCAATGAGAGATCTGAAAAATATTGTCGCTGGTATCGATTTGTAGACTATGAGAGCAACATTTTGCGCTCTCTTGCATTCTTCCTATAGGTACGAATGATAGGTGTCGTGCAATTTTTTCCGTCTGCTCCCCTCAAGCTTGATTGCACTGCAATCAAAAGTTGGATTGTCAGCACATAACGGTGAGCAAGAGCATTTACATCCGCTGATGAAGAGAATTCCTTTTCCGGGAAAAAATCTTTTGCGCATTGTGTTGAGAAGCAATCACTTACACTATTTTTTCTTGATACGTTTACGAGAAAAGGCGCTGCATTCGAACCAGAGGTGCCAGAGGTGATTTTTCAGGATTTGTCCTGATTTTCGAGATGCGGCCCTCCTGATTTTCAAAAACTCTCTAATTGTCCTGGTTTTTGAAAATTGGTTTTTAAAATGTCCAACATTGTCCTGTTTTTCCAAATAAAAAAAATCTAATTTATAATTAAATTTGTAGTTAAATGATGTGAACATAAATGAATCTGTAATAAAACAGTTTAACCTCTTGAACCAGATGATTCACGGTGGTTTTCCATAAAAATTGAAAGCCAGCCAAGAAGATGATTTCTACTTTTGCTGAGCTGCATTTCATTTCCACCAATCTTCTGGTGTCTTGAAAAATGCTGATATTTTTCTAAGCGACGTCCTGATTTTTTGATAAAACCACCAAGCAGCTCTGCTCTGAACGCCACCTTGAACAGTTATTTTAAAAAGAAAAAAATCCAAAACAGCAGTGGACATGGTAGCCACAAGTACATGTTTATCTTAAAAAGTATAAATTTTTACATATATATATTTTTTTTTTTTGGTGCGGAGTCTTTCCGCACCGGAGACAGAGTTTAAGAATTTCATCATTTCATCATTTATAAAATAGACCACATAAATCGTTTTGAAATTTGAAATAGAAACCATCTTGATTGAACATTTCGTTAAGAAAAAGACAAAATTCAGATTTATGTGAAAGTCGTCAATTATGAGAAAAAATAACACAGTTGAAGCTGAGGGTAGCTTCCGGATATTACAACACCTTTTAGATAATAGGATCATCAACAGGCATCAATGGAGTGTATGACTGAAACACTAGGGCTCTCTTGGCAATAGTTCTCATTGTCCTATTCAGATGAGAGAGCTCTCACACTTGGCGTCCGAGTTGCTTTATTGTACGGCTCTTTGTTTTTTTGTTTTTATCGAAGCACATCAGCTTTATTTTCATTTTATTTCACATCATTCTGTTTTTTTTTTTTAATTTTTGTTTCTTGCTTAGTTTTGCAAAAAACAAATCTAAAAAATCCTGGCAATTCTCAAGCAGTTTTTCGCAAAAACAAGCCATCCGAACCTTGCCAGTCCGGAGTTGTCTTGAAATTTTTACTTAATATCCAGCAAGCCTGAGTAAAATCAGAATCTTACTGTAACTTTAGGCTTTGTAGAGTTTCTAAGCATTTTTTTAGTAAATTAAGCATTAATTTGAAGATTATACTTTGATTTATTTCATGTTGCTGACCATTAAATGTCATGACGTCACAACACTTTGTGAAACCGTGTTTTTAAAAAATGACGCGTTGTGAAGTCAAAAAACTAAATTGCTATAAAATAAGTTGAAATCAAAGTTTAAAAAAGAAACAAAAACAGCGATTTGTTGCTAGTAATGAATTGATACTTTTCTGAATTTTTTATAAAGTTTGATCGAATAGAAGAGCAGAAAAATACGGGTTTGTAAAAAAATCTGAAAAGTGGAAAAAGCGGCGCGTTGTGACGTCACGATTTCTATAGAGTATATTTTGGTAACTATTGGTAGAAATAAAAAACTTTTGAATCCAAATTGTAGCGATTAAAATTCTCAACTTAGATGTGTTAAAGATTGAATTTTTGTATGTGTGTGAATAAAATACGGAAAATTGCTATATTTCAGTAAAGTAATTTTATAAGTAAAACCTAATACATAGAAATGAAATTTAATGTTTACAAAATTTGAAAATGTGCCCTTAAATGCCTATGTTTTTGTTTACAAATTTTTACAACCTTGAGAGATATTGATGCCTGACAACATGCAAGTATAAAGTGAAATTTCTCGAAAAGTACCATGACACATCAAGATAGTGATTGTAAATCTTTAAGAAAGTTGTGAATATTTTCAATTGTTACAACTATATCATATAAAATGGGTCTCGAAACTCGATCTAAAAAAGTTTAAAAAAAAACATTACGTTTATTCAGGTTAGTTTAACCTTCCTAGGCCGTTCGGGTCAATATGACCCGAAGCGAACTTTAAAATCGTCATAACTCTTTTGAAAAAAATCGGAAAAATATGAAATTTGGAACATATTACTAAAACCACGAGATACATAACCTGTAGAAAAAGCAACTTCCTGTGACCACCGGAAATGCCACAACTGGCAAGCCGAAAAAAAAAGTTACACAAAAGCCGTTCGGGTCAATATGACCCGAGAGTTTGCGCGCGTTCCCCTGATGATATATGTTAACCGATTTTCATGATTTTACATTCATTAGTTAGGAAATTTTTTCTAGTTTCTGAATGTATAAAATTTTAGTTGATGTAACTTATCCGAACGTCTGGATTCTGCTCGGAATGGAAAAAACCCCCGAAAATAATGTCTTCTCAGAATTCCCATATCTTCTCATTGCTTTGACGTATTGAAATTATTTAATAAGTTTTGAAATTGTGAAAAATAAATCTTTTTAAACATATAGAAAAATTGATGGTCATATGGAATTTATGTTCGCTAGCGTGGAATTTCTGAAAAAAAGCTTCTTTTTATGAACTTTTGCTTTGCAGTGTTGTATCTCATTCTTAACTGAACCGATTTCCAAAATTAAAATTTTAGTTTTATTTTGATAACATGATCATCATTTTCACTGAATACACAAAGTATCTCAAATATTACTGTTATTCGTAATACGAGAATGAAAACAAGAAAAAAATCGTGATTTTCGAACCCGTCTGTTATGATGCGCACATTTCTCATTTTGTTATCGTGATTTCTTAAAACTTTTCATCAAACCTGCCCATTTTTATATACCCAATGATAGATTTTAATCTCTACAATCGATTGATATGCTGTTTATGTGGTTTTTCAAAAATTTGTAGCAACGTTTTCCGAATTTACTAAAAGATATCGAAATTCGTCCAGATTTTCAATAGTTTTGTAGCAAGCAAGCACAACCCCCCGGGAGAGCGTAAATCGAACAAAATCCATGGCTCTCCCAGTCGTGCTCTCGAAATCTGCCGTTCTATGGCAGACTGAAGGAATCGCCAGCATGGTTACGTAGGGTGGTTTGTGCTGATACGTATGAATATTTTTACGTACCTAATTCATAGCTAAGTCATTGTCTTCATCATTTTGGTTGTTTTTTAGCTTTTCAAAGTTACAGAGACCAAGTTCAGAATTTATTTTATCTTTAATGCATAGTGTGGTTTCAAAACGACACTTAACCCTTCATTTCATGATTTTTTATTTTTTCTTGAAAAAATTCTCAACAGTGCGCAATGATAAGTACATTAAGCGAAAAATAATGAAAAAATATAATTTTCACACATTTCGAGTATTTAGCCAAAATATTAATTGTTGCAAATTTGCAACAACATGAAATGGTTATACCTTTTTTTTCCTCACACAAGACAGCTAGATATAAATGTTTACTCTTAGTTTATCTTGCACTAACCATAGTTTTAGCTCAAAAACTTCGTAAACCTAGTGTCTGGACACCATTTAGCTAGGGTTAGTACCTATGTATGCTGATTGTCCACCATGGGTGCACGGATTCACCGCAGTTCCTACCTAAGTATGTGCTTACATGCATTATTGAGATTAATAAGATCGACAAATCTCCAATTCTTTTTCAGTAACTTCATTTAAGTGAAAGATTTTATGTGGTTTTATGATCTTCGTGTTCATGGTTCTTAAGCGCAATATACAACAATCTAAAAAAAAAGTTCATTCTCGGCTGACAACAACGAATTATAAAACCATTATAACAGAAAAAAGTGATTGTTGTGCATGATATACTTATTTGCAAAGAACAAAGTTACTTGAAAATCAGGGAATACAAATTGTTGAAGAAACAATTTGCATTGGTTATTGAAATACCAACAATAAAAAAACAAAAAAAAACAATATTTTCAATATTCCCTTATAAAGAAAACCGATGGATAAAATACCTTCTAAATGCACTCATATAACTTTTGTTGATTTTTTTTATTCATAGGTTTATTTATTAAGGAAATTTACATATAAGTTGCATTTTGCCGAGGAGATCACTATTTAATCCATATTAGTAGAGGAAGGAGCCGTAATAGTTGCGGTGACTCAACTGTTAGCTTTGATTCTAATTTGGAAGAGGGAAGGGGAACGTTTAGGGTTCAATATCGAAAACGATTTTCCGATGGTACACATTCAGAAGAGTTAACGGAATTATAAGTAGGACAAACAAGAAACTGCTATTTCACCATCATGCACCGTTTCCTTATCACATTTGCTCTGAAAACATTAATACTGTAAACATTAATACTGTTTAAATGATAAAAAGTAATTGAAGCACATATGGAACTCATGTTACAAACTAGGGTACTACATTGTAAAACGTTGAGAACATATAATGCATTTGCATTTAAAAATTCAATGTACTATTATGGAAAAAAGTATGTTATTAATTAATTTACTAAAAATGTGAAAATATTTATTTCGAACCCAGAAAATCTTTCCCGGGGATCACAATATAATATTTAAAATCATAGAAACACAGCGCTCGTTATATATGAAAAAGTATAGATTCAAACTATTACTACAAATACTTCTACTACTCAAAATTCATAAATTTGTACTAAATGTGACCCTTTGGAAATATATTATCGAACTTAATAATCTGAGAATACATTTGAAAACATACTTAGGCAGAAACTGCGGTGAATCCGTGCACCCATGGTAGATAACCAACATACAACATACATACATATGTGACTCTTAAGAAATACAATTGTTCAACTTTTATGCAGGATTTCTAACGAGGTTTCGTAATTAATGCCTTTTTTACTTTATGATACGAATGGCCAAAAGAATTTGTTCTTGGTTTTCCCCAATATTTTTACAGTTGTCAGCCATTTTGTTCAGTTAGAGGCTTATTCATCTGCATTATTACAAAAATATCTCGACAACATGATAATATAACATTAAAAATAACAATACTTTCATAAGGAAACACATACACTGTTTAAACGATGAAACATTAGAAAGCACACTTTGTAGCCCATAGACCTAACTAAAGGTGCTACCGTTGCATGATGTTGCAAATTTGCAACAATTAATAAAAGGCCATTATATCACACAAAAAAACAAAAAAATCGTTAAATTGTATTCAATTGTGTTAATTGCATTACTGAAAATGCGAAATTATTTTTTTCAGACAAATTTTTTTTTTCGCATTGTGAATTGGACTAGGTCAAAACTCTGAAAAATAAGCCTTTTTAAATATTTCATATTTTTCAGATTCAAGTTGGTCTAGTTTATATATGTATATGTACTCAGAAAGTCATTTTTTTTTAATTCAACGTCATCTTGAAGTTAGAAATATTATTGCCATGAAGAAAAAAGTTCACTTTTTGGTTTTCTGCAAAAGTTACAACAGCTTTAATTAATTGTTGCAAATTTGTTACTTTATGAAACGAAGGGTTAATTTAAATTATTTCGGAAGCGCGTGGATATTGTTATATGAAAAACAATCACAACCAATATTACAACGATTTAAATCTTTAAGTTTATCTATTATATAAAATTCTCTTGTAACGGTGTTTGTAGTACTACTCCTCCGAAAGGACCGAAACGATTCGAATGAAATTATTTTTAGAATATTCTGTAGCCATGCGAATCGGTTTATATCGAATAAAAACAACTAAAAGTCGCATCAATTGTCCGTAATCATTAAATTTGTAATAAAATGAATCAAATTAAAGTCATGGCCTTCAATTTTTTCGAGATTTTCTTTACTTTGGGCGCCGGGCGGGCGGTTTGTTTTTCGTCTCTATGGTCAAGGCGTCGCAAGCAAACGTCGTAGGAGGTTAGTAACTATGGCATAGCATACTGTTTAGTGAGAAATTTTGGGCGCGCATTTCTCAACCAAGCATAATTTCGATGCATGTGGTGACCACATGAAGCCTAGATGTGTTTTTTCTTCTTGATTCCTAGATCATTTGTACAGCACATATGTAGTAATGAATGACGCCCATATGTGACCCAGATTAATATTTTGCCGATCAAATCAAAACCATTCAAACTATTTGAAAAAATTAAAACTTCAATTCGTGTTATTTCAAGAAAGAATTGTTGTCTAAATAATATGAATTTAGTACTGATACGTATGAAATAATGGTATGACTCTTTGTGGACATTTGAAAAAAGAAAAGTGGAAAGACTTGGTTTATAATCCAAAACGCTAGAAATATTTTTCAAACATGTACAAATGTGCTTCACAGAAGTTGTATCATGCGCCATTAAATTTATAAAACAACCACAAAATCCGTTGCAAATGAACAGACACATGAATTGAACAAGAGCCTGTCCTTTAAAATGGATTATATAAGATTGATGTTCATTTGAAGGCCGAATGCAATGAAGTGAAAACGTTCAACATTTACAAAAAATGTATACATGATTTCTAAGTTTATAAATGGTTGGGCCCAAATAAACAATCTGACTAAATAAACTTAACTTTTTTTTTAAATCGTTCACCAAAAAACTGTTTACAGGTTCCCTATTTGTTTACACAGAATTCAAGTACGTACTTTACATAAATGTGTGTTTAACATATTTTGATTACGTAGGTGAGACTTTAGATCCGATTTTTTGTTGACATTTTTTTTGTGATTGATATTCCAGAAGCATAATTATTTTGATAGCAGAAGCTGAATTTGTTTTTTTATAAGTTTTTGTTATGATCTAAAAGTGTTGAAAATAAAATTAACTCCTGTCATTTCGCACGGTGAAACAAGTGGCAATGCGCCTTTAAGTCATGAAACATATTCCAATTTTTCTCTAAAATAGTCAGATAGGGTATCCCGAGTGTTAAATCTGAACGGATATTTAAAATTTTTAAATGTCGAGGTAAATTTACATGAAAATTTCCAGAAAAAAAGAATGAACTCATGAAATCATCGTGGCCTTGAAAGATTAGTTTTTTTTACGTATTAAATTTTTTAAAACCTGCGTTCCAATTTAATCTTATTGAATCTTGAAAATATCACATAATCTTAAACAGAATAGCAAATCACCTTTAACACTGTTTAGGAAAATTTTAAATCAGACAACAATGGTTTATATTGGCAGGTATGTATTAAAGGATGAAAAAGAAGATAAAAATGCTTTAATTCGGTTGAATAACAAAAAATTTAATCATATCTTTTCTCCTTTCAAAACCAAATAAAATTTCTTTGAATATTAACCCAAAAATCAAGACTTCTTGATTTAATTAGCATTTTTTGCTAAAAAAAAATGGGCGAACCTTTTTTTTGGACATGATTTTGATGAAAATATGGATATAAATAACCACTGCTTCCAAATGTGAGGAAAGTGAAGCTGCTTGAAAATGGTTTGAAAAAAATCATCTCTAATGTTTTTATTTCTTCAGTTCTAAAAAATATACCATCAAAAGCTACTCGGGAGCTAAAAGTGCTGCGCTAGGCAGAATATTGAGCAAACACTCCAAAAATTGTCCTGATATTCAAAATTCTTCTTCCATAAAGTTTCATATGCAATAAATTCCAATAAATGAGAAATTTTTGATTTCGATTTAAACCTTAAAGTGAACTCGAGCAAAGCGGAGTCAATCAACTAAATTGTATACAATAAATGAAACATAGATAATCAACATATGTTATTTATGGAACAAGTTATAAAGAGTGGATTTTTTTTAGCATGAGATTTACCAAGTTTGATGGTAACGTTGAGTGCTGAAAAAATTGAATTTGCAACGGGAAGCTGATACCTGATATCATTCGGCAATATTCAAAGCATCCGAATCAAAGTAATGTAAATTAAAAGGATTCATGTAAGATGTATGTAAAATTGATTGGAGATATTTTTTGAATAATCAGTTAAAAGACCCGTAGAATTGAGTTAAAATTCCTAGATTTGATTCCGATATAATTGAGCAGGCCAATTCTAGCAAACGGAAAAGATTGATACGTTTAAAAACTAGGACATGTCCAAGAAAGCGAGACGATTAACAACTCAAGATTTGATGCTTTTTTTAAGTCAAACAGCGAAAAAAAAATGAAATAGACGCCAAGTTTAAAATGGTAAGACGAAGTTTACCGGGTCTGCTAGTAATACTATAAATATCGAGTTCTAATTTACATGTGAAATATAAGACAAAATGTGCATAAAAGTAATTTAAATCATTATTTGAACTCTTCGTGGTGTTATGAGAATTAAAAGAAGCTTTGAATGAATTAGTGATTGACATATCAATTTAAAAAAAGTCGTGTTTAAAAAGGTTAAGACATTATGTTCCAGAAAATTGTCATCGACATCTTTTGTTTCAGTGATATTTTTTTAAATAGACATTCTTCATTTACATAAGTGTGATTTTTATGATTTTACTCATGTTTTCGTCAAAAAGATTCATAATTTTAACTTATTATCAGGATTAAAAAAAATTAAAAAAAAACTCCAAATAAATTATAAATAATTTATAATTAAAACTTCAGAAATAGTTTTATGGATTCAAAATGCTGTGCTTCGAATTGTGAGATCTAAACTAGTTTTTCGGATTTTATTATTTTAATTTTTGAATTTCCAAATATGAATTTTGCAATTCAAATTAACATCTTTCTAAGAGTTCAGAATTGGAATTTATAATGAATAAATTAGTAATTGAAAACTAAGACAAAAGAATTGCTTATTCTTAATTTCAAATTCATAACCCAAAAAAATCAGAATTCAAATTTAAATTTGATAGTTTCGATTTCAGTATCATAAATATGAAACTTACAATTTTGTAGTACGAGTTTTCAATCGTGAGTTTGTTTTATTTTTTAAATAAGGGTTTAAAAAGAATTGAAAATTGTGGACTTTTTATTCAAAATTCACTATTGGAAGCTTAGTATTGTGAAAAATTTTATAATATCGATTTAAGAGTTTTGAATTCAGAAAAAATAAATTGTGAACATAGAAAAATGAATCATGAATATTGAATTATTTATTCTAAAATTTTATTCTTCATTCGGATTTGAAGTTCAGATTTTTAATCTGAAATATAAACAGCAAATCTTATTTTAATACGAATTGTTTTGAAATAATTCAAAAATTAACATCGAAATCATTCACACTTGTGTAAAAGTCTTATGTATGTATGTAAATTTTATGTTACAAATAAAAATCAAAGAAGATGCCACCGAAATTATTTCGCCAAATGAGAATTCCAAAACATTTCTGAACTAGGTCTCTGTAACTTTGAAAAGCTGAAAAACAACCAAAATGATGAAGACAATGACTTAGCTATGAATTAGGTACGTAAAAATATTCATACGTATCAGCACAAACCACCCTACGTAACCATGCTGGCGATTCCTTCAGTCTGCCATAGAACGGCAGATTTCGAGAGCACGACTGGGAGAGCCATGGATTTTGTTCGATTTACGCTCTCCCGGGGGGTTGTGCTTGCTTGCTACAAAACTATTGAAAATCTGGACGAATTTCGATATCTTTTAGTAAATTCGGAAAACGTTGCTACAAATTTTTGAAAAACCACATAAACAGCATATCAATCGATTGTAGAGATTAAAATCTATCATTGGGTATATAAAAATGGGCAGGTTTGATGAAAAGTTTTGTGAAATCACGATAACAAAATGAGAAATGTGCGCATCATAACAGACGGGTTTGAAAATCACGATTTTTTTCTTGTTTTCATTGTCGTATTACGAATAACAGTAATATTTGAGATACTAAGTGTATTCAGTGAAAATGATGATCATATTATCAAAATAAAACTAAAATTTAAATTTTGAAAATCGGTCCAATTATGAATGAGATACAGCGCTGCTAAGAAAAAATGTTACCTCTTTTGAAAAGTGAGAATTTTTTTTTCCGGTAATTCCAAGATCGCGACCAAAACTCCCATGGGACCCTAAATTTTTCTACATGTTTAAAAAGATTTATTTTTCACAATTTCAAAACATATAAAAAAAATTTTTTACACCAACCTGTACTGCAGATATAAGAATTTTAAAATGATGTCTTTTTTCTGTTCAAAGCGTTCTATAGGTCATCTGCTAAGTCAAATCGATTTAAATTTTATATATTTATAATCTTGAATAAATTACCTAAACAATGAATCTAAATTCATAAATATCGGTCAAGATATGTGACCAGTGGAACGAAATCAATTTACTAGTCAAAACCAGCGAAAACTAATTTGTTCAAAATTTTGCGAACGGCCTAGGAAGGTTAAAAAAATATCTTCACAACATGTTGTTTCAAAAGATAGCGCTTTGATGTCTTGCACAACTTTTTTTTTAAAATTGAATGAATCACAACTTTTTTAAAGAGGTAATTGTGAATGGATAACAAATGCAAAAAAAAATCTCACTTTTAGGTGAATTGATCAGAAAAAAAGGCAAAATATCAAAATATGTGCACTTTTAAAAAATGAAGCATTGCCATGATCACGTTTTTCGAGTTTTGAAACACTGTGTACCCTAATCCGTCTTTTGTCACTCGGAGTTGGAACATCGCGAGGGGGTATAATAAAAAGTAAGACGAAAAACAAATAAATTGGAATAAATTGCATGAAAGATCGTATACAACAAAATTGCAACTATATCGCTGCACAAAACCTATAAATCAATACATTTTTTATTGAAAAATTCTATAAAATTAAGAAAACGCAAGGTAAAATTACTCTCATCTTCGAAAATTTGTTTTTTGGTCTTGCCTCTGCCTTGCCTCTGAAATTTTCCTCTAGCATTTAAAAATTTGACATCTGAGCGGTAATACGTTATAATACTGCTAATTTTTTTTTTGTAAACGATACGTAAAATGAGGAAACAAAGATCCTCTGAGGGATTTGGATCCAAAAAACAGGCGGCCGTTCAAAAATATCGATGTTTCAACAGTTCACCACTATTTTTCCAGTTTCAAGTTGTAGCTCTGTCTTGATGTTAAACGAAATTTGGACTCCAGACTGGTTTTTGGATACAAATTCATCGGAGAATTTTTGTTACATCATTTCACGTCATGTTTTTGAAGAAAAAAAAAGCGGGTTGTTAATGTATTAAAACTCGAATGTCAAGTTAGTGAGTGCTTGAGAAAAATTTCGTAATAACCTTTTTAATCCAAATGGAATCCAAAAAGATGCTTCAAAAGATATTGATCTCTTGAAATGGTTCGGTGGTGCTATTTTTTATTTCGTATCCTTATTTCCGAAAAAATAAAATTGTGTAATGCTTGAGTCATCCGTTGAATTTTTAAAACAAATTGTGGAAAAAAAGATGACAAACAGTTATTTAAATTCTTGAATTAGCTCCAACTTGAATTATGAAATCTGAAAACCCCAATTTTTTTTTTTAACATTGCCTACGATACATTAACAATGCAATAAATAAGTACTGCGGTGTTTTTGGGCATTTTTGATCGAATAAAAAAAAATCCAGCCAGTGAGTGTAGGCGGTGTTTTTTTTTCAACCGCACGCTTTTTTCTTTCCGTCCGCGAATGTTTTATAAAATCTTTAATTTATCAACGTAAAATAGATATAAATTGTCAAAAAGTGATTAAATGTGATGGGTGAGATCAAGTTTTGAAGTATGCACCGGATGCTCCGTGAATATTCCGTGAAATAAGTGAAATTTCTAAAAGTTGCTAAACGGGTGGCTGATGCAATTGGTTAAATTTGGGTTCGTTGTAATCCATACTCAAACTGTTTCAAGATCCTGGCTTCGTAGTTTGTAAATATTGTTCCGGCATGGTTGATAATTGAGTTTTATGCGTCTCTCAAGTCAAAAGGCGTATCCAATTGAAAGCGCCAGCAATATGAAACCAACAGTTTTCCGAACACCGGGACAGATCGGCGGCATTTTGGTCCTCTATGAACCTGCCGCTCAGTCTTCAGAAGGCGTGGCCCAGCAACTTCACAACAATCGTATGATCCTTGCGCTTTCTGCTCAAATGGCGACGGAGGCGCCTTCCGTCGACTTCTGTGTGGGTGTTCTTTATCTTTGAAGTAGGAAAAGCCGAAAAAGGATGCTCACCTAAAGTGGACTGACTGACTGTCTAACTTTGCATATGGCGTCCCAAAAACGGGCTTCAGCTGCCTGTGACTAGAAGATAAGGGCTCATGTTTTTTGTTAACCGTAGACAATAAAATACAAAACCTTCTATTAGGCACGGGTCATCATTAGTTCTGCTATTAGCGATCGGAACTATTACGAGCTGCCTTCTACCGATCCGATGTACGCGTTGAATTTATTTGGTAACAAAAGCACTTATCTCTGTGCATGGTTAATTTTTAGAGAGGCCGTTAAGTGCAATAATGGCGTCCGGCGTCGCTTTGTTTCGAAACAGCCGACGACAACCGAGGACATCTGCCGAGCTGATGGTTGCTTTAGTTGTCGTTAAAAGGAGTCCAATTTTACTTTATTAAGAAGCTTCACAGAATTTAAATCAATTGAAACTTACTTATTTAAGAAGTACTGAATTTACAAGGTTACAATGTAGGAAACATCGATTAAAAAGATTAAATTTTGTCTTTAATAAAATTAGCATAAACAAAGTACAAATAAAAATCTAGTAAAATACAGATTGTCATTGAAAAGCCAATATTTTTCCTGAAGGGCCACCAAATTTTTAAAACAATCATAAAAATCTAAAAATTTCAAATGAATAAAAATTGAACAGAAAAAAATGTGAGAGTAAAAATTTTTAGTTTTCAAATGTAATTGATTGCCATTGATAAAACAAGAAGGAAAGTAATTAATAAGAATAACAAACTCTTAGGAATTGAAATAAAACCAAAGAAATCAGAAATAGGTAACATTAAACATTAATTATTGTTTATCACCAAACTTAAAAATTAGATTAGGAATATGAATTGATACAAAAAATGCGAAAACTTTCAATAAAAAGATGTTAAATACACAAATCGGCCCTAAATTGGATTTACGGAATAAATCATGAAAACAAAAAACGAATGCTACAGACATCATTCAGGTGTTTATGTATGAATCAAAATTTTGGGAAAAAAGCGGAATTTAGGAAAATAAATTTATATTATCTTCTTATATCATACCTATTTTTTGTATGATTTATGGAAATTAATCAATTTTGAGATAAATGGATCTTTGGTAAATCATCAACTGATAACGTTTCTATGATAGTTTCAGACCCTCTCCACATTCAAAAGGGACATCGAAGATTCCTCATTTATAAAAAAAAATTGGCAAAAGTAATAAACTAATGAAACAAAGAAATCCAGAGTCATATTAAACAAATATCTTCTTTTGTCATACTCCCCTTCCCCTTCAAAATTTTCAAAAATCTCGAATGGGAAATAAAAAAAATTTTCAGTATTTGATGAAAATTTTGAAAAAAATTTCAAATATCTGAAAGATTACAAGAGCACAAACCAATTGTGGATGATAGAAGTTTTATTACTAGGGTAAATGTACCCGACCTTGGCACCTAAGGCATGGTTTACCCTTTTTTTCGACATTCCTACCTAAAATATGTTTTCTCTATGGAACTTTCATTAATGTGAGCAAAATACATTCAAAGTACTCACTGCGGTGCTCCAATTACTTGGCCGCCGTACCAATTGTTTGCCGTTTCGATGATCCGATTCTTGACCACCAGCAAAGTGCAATAGATCTTTACCAACAATGCTCAATTGACAGTTAACAGAATCTAGCTATTCTGAATATAAGGCCACTGACAGAATGACGTCAGCTGAGCGTAAAGTTCTATGCGACGATGGAACACCGGGCGCCACTCATACAACAAAAAGGCTTTTGAAAACATTGATGAAATTTGGTTGAAAGGGAAGCACAAAATAAGCTTTCATTTCAAAAAGTCGGAAGTCCAGAAATTCCGCAATGCGATTGAGACACATAGGGTTATTTTTACTACCAAACAACTGTCTTCATATTGTGGAGTTTGGCTTCATAAAGTGAGAAATTGAAAAATTCCTTTAATGGTATTTAAAAATTTTGCCCTTTTGAATTTGTTAGCTGAGATTATGAGCTTCTAGCAAGAGCCATCTCGAATGCCCGGGGTGTTGCGCAGTGGTTTGACACGCCAAATAGATGTTAGAATGTAAACCTTGCTAAAACAGTTTTTTTTAATTCGACTCACATCAAATATTTTAAGGAATAATTGGAAAGCAAACGATATTTTCCTGAACTTCCAACTTCTGTTTCCATGAAAAAAATTAGAACAAAATTCCAAAAAGTTAAATCTGAGTAGGTATATGGTTCCCAAGCAATAAAAAACGATTCCAAAACTCAATTAATTATGTATTTTATATACTGAAGTCATAAATTGCCATCGATCTAACAATTTTTAGATAAGAACAACATCTTAAGTCTTGTGAGATGCTTAATTTAACTTAGTTTTTTCAATATTTCAAACCACTGTGTTCTGTAGGAGACCACGTGGCTTTTGCTCGGCAGACTGCAATGCAAATGCTGTTTGCACGCATACCAATGTACGTTTGATTCATGGTTCCCAAATAGCGATTTCTGCATTTAAATTGCTTGGATATGACTTTTAGTTAGTCAAATCACTTATGACACATTCCACGCGCTTGTACCGCTCAAAAGTGATTTGTATCCGTTCGCGTATCAAAAAATCTCAAAATTGTCTATAATTTTGATAATTCAAATCACACGAATCCAACGAAAAAAGAGAAAAAAGTTTTTTCACACATGTGTTAGATGATTTTGAAAATCAATATTTTTGTTGAAAAAAGTGGTGTTTTTGACAACTTTTACAAAATCATTATTTTAATATATGGATGATTTTTTTTCGGAAATATTTTTAGTATGTTCAGAAGCCAAAAAACACGGCTTCATTTTGTAGAAAAAAGATTTTTTTTTATATCCAATATAGTTGGTTTGAAAAGCGAACAAAAACAGTCGCAAATGAGTGAATTCACGTCACAAAAAAAGAGAAGTTTTTAGTTTTACGAGAAAACTCTGACTTTTTTTAAATAAAAAATGAGATTCTCTTCAAAAATGATAAGACGATTCTGAAACACTAAAATTTATAGAAATCGGTCGGAATCTAGCTGAGTTACAACAGCGCGAATGAGTGAATTCACGTCACAAAATTTGATTTTTCGTTAAATTGTATATGAAATTGTGCTCTGAAAGCTGTTTTGACCCTCCAGATGGTCGGATTTTGACAAATCGAGCATAATTTAGTTAATTTTTTAATAAGTTCATTATTTTCAAATAAAAATGCAAAAAGGTTGATAAAAAAATAAAAAAAATTTTTTTTTGGTGATTCTTTAAGGGGGGGAGGGGGGGGGGAGGGTCTAACGGGTATAAAAAAACACCATTTTCACGATTTTTTTCTAGAGCTATCGTTCAAACAAATGTATTCAAATTTTTTGCGTTATACAAAACATTGTTAATACAACATTTAGTAATTTTTTCGTAGAAAAATATTGAAAAATGAGCCGTTGACGGAGCATTTTCGAGGATGCCTGTTAGAAAACAGGATTTGCGGTGGACACTGTATCTCAGCACAGAATCATCTGAAGTCAAAAAATCAGAGCAAAATATTTTTATAGATGTTTTTCTAGACCCCAACGTTTTTATTTAACTAAAAAATATTTTTATGAAATTTTTGTGGCTCTTTGAAGTAAAAACTACGATTTTTCACTTAAAAATCCGCCATTTTTCACCTCTAAAATCTCCCCAAAGTAAAAAAAAATCAAAAAAGAAAAACGTTGGGGTCTGGTATTTTATATGTAGAAAATATGTTCCAAATTTGAAAAGAATCGGATAAGTAGTTTTCAAATGACAATGTCCACGGACTTTAAAAATGTGCTTTCGAGAAAAACGCGTTTTAAGTTTCTGCTCTTGCTTTCTTGCAGTATTAGATAGGAGGAGCTAAAGGCCTATAACTTCTACAGTTTTGCTTCAATTGACTGGAAAATTTGACACAACATTCTTGAAATGTTTTACAATAAGAAAGTAAAAAAAATAACAAAAACCGATTGTTAGAAATTGTTAGACCCCCCCCCCCCCCTTAAATAAAGACAGTAGTTCCCAGCACACATTTATGAAGGTATAACGCAGGAACAACAGAATTATTCAAACAAATATACCAGATGAAAAGATTGTATTAAAGTTACCAAAATAGCATAAAGCTACAAAAGTGGAGGCAATATATCTACAATGACAAGATTCCAACGATTCGGTTTTTCAACAAAAAGCAAAATAAACAAAAAAAAAATTCCTCGACCGGGATTTGAACTCCAGTCCTCCGAATTTGCAGTCCGGTATTTTACCACGATGCCAACTCATCAGCTAAAGCTCTATAGGCGTGAGATTTTCTTTTTAAGAACCGGTCAAAGGAAGAAACCGGAGAAAGTGTCAATTGAAGGGCCGCCCATTTATCGAAAATCAGTTCACTCAAATCGTAAATGTCGAATGAGCATATTCTCAACTATTTGGAGACAAATTTACGAATTGATTAAACTGCTATCCGATTCAATTATTTTTGGGCAAAGCTTGTTGTAAATGAATGATAGAAAATCACTCAATACCAACGTGTTCACGATAGTTATTGAAAATGTCTTAATATTCGATTTGGATTATCATTTGTATTACGATTTCATGTTAGCTGGGTTATTTTAACATATGATCCCTCAATATGTTGCTATTCAAGTGCCAATCAAAATAAGGAAAAAGTTAGGTGCAGATACTAAAAAATTATGATTGTAAAAGTCGGAACAACAAAATATCGTTTTTGAAAGTCTACATAAAATTTGAAGACTCCAAAGAATGGTTCAGTATAACCACAGCATAACTTTATATTTCGTGACGTGAATTCAGTCAACTACCCTGTTCTGTTTGAACTGAGTGAATTCACGTCACAACTTCAAATCAGCATAACTTCGTTCGTTGTTGTTCAATCGAGAAGTTCTGTACATCAAATTGTGGGTAATTATTTTCTTTACAACTCATCCGAAGACACCGATATTCTATTTCCACAGAGAGAACAGGAATTCAAGTATGTATGTACTAAAGTCCGAAATGGTTAATTCTAGCGTGAATTCACGTCACAAAAGTAATAAGTCACAACAAAAACAACTTAAATTTTAAAATGACCAAATTGTATTCATTTTGAAGGAAATTCAATTTGCGACCGTTTGCTACAATTTTTTTCATTTTCAAGTAAATTGGTTGACTTCTAGAACGATAACAGTGCAGAAAAGTCCGGAAAAGCGATTTCACGTCACGGTGGAATGTGTCTTATGTTCTCAAACTTATTTCGAAGCTTAAGTTAATAGCAACGGTCTTATCATAAAACCCAATTAGTATGAAAACATTTGTGCGTAGTTCTAAATGAAGTTTTAGGTTAAACATCAGCCCAAAAATACCTCTTTAATGAAAAGGTATTTTTTCCAGCTTCCAACACTGGTGGTGAATTTCGATTGAAGTTGCATGCCAAGAAAAGGAACAAAATTAGTTTTAAATTTTTATTCAAAACCTAAATTAATATTCACTCTTTAGTCTTTCTAGTATTTTTTTATTTTTTGCCGAGTTTAGCTGTAAGCATGAGTATTTATTGCAAATTTTTCAAATGAACGTCCGCATTTGAAAGCGCATGTGAATTTAACAGTTGCACTAGAAAGGTGAGTTCATCTGATTTTCATACGGTGATTTCCAACATAATTTCCTCGGATGCAGATCGAAAAAAATTAACTTCTTTATTAAAGTACAAACAATCAAAAAATTCGGTATGCAGAGATTTAAAACAAATTATTCTCTTCGCAATGAAAATATATTCAAAATTTTTTAAGCTCAATTTGGACCTCAAAAACATGAAAAGACATGTTGGCATGCCAAGAAAAGAACCATGCCAAAATAGGGCTCACTTACCCTATTTATATTATTGATTTTCTGGAATTTTTCATAAAAATGTCTTGATTTATAGGTTTTGGGCAATGATTGGGTTTGCAATTTTGTTGCATACATGATTTCGTGCAACTTATTCCAATTTATCAGTTTTTGCATTATTTTTTTATTATCCTCCCCCCTCGCGATGTTCCAACTCCGAGTGACAAAAAAAGGATTTGAAATTTGTTCCGGCCTTATATAGGATTTCAAAATTTAAAAAATTGCAATTTTAT
Organism: Uranotaenia lowii; assembly: GCF_029784155.1. Lineage (NCBI taxonomy): Eukaryota > Metazoa > Arthropoda > Insecta > Diptera > Culicidae > Uranotaenia > Uranotaenia lowii. Next base: position 172,072,725 of record NC_073693.1, read on the forward strand.
TTTGATAAACCATTTTAATGATTTTGAAACTGAATTTCAAATGTCGTGCAAATAAATGAAAAGTTAAATCACTAGGTACCACAAATTTCAATAATTTTTGGTGAAGCCAAGCACACCGGGCTAGTCACATATAATGACAAAAAAAACAAACAGCAACAATAACAAATAGTAGTTCCCGAAGGATGAAAAAGGGTGTTATCTGAATTTCAATTCAGTACGTCCATTTTCGTACAAGAAAAATACAACCGTAGCATTAGTGGATAGAGCAATTAAGCTAACTCATACAAAATACAGGAAAAATACCCTAAATACAGTTAAAAATATACTTAAAATTAACAACTATCCCTCAAACTTAGTCAAAAATGTAATTGTAGAACGAACACACAAAATTTACAATAGTTTGAGTGTTTCTAGTAAAAATATGACTTACTTTGTAACTATTCCATACTGCGCTGGTCTGGAAGAAAAATTATCGATGTATTTGAAGCAATTCGAAATCAATGTTGCGTTTCAACCGTTAGACAAGGTGATTTGATTTGATATTCGTTAATTTGAAAGGGTGCCGTGCGCTATTCCGATTAAGCACCCTTATTAGACAAGGTGAAGAATATGATTTTCACAAAAACAAAAGACAAAATTCCTAAAAACAATGTGGACAATGTAGGAAATCATATATCGGTGAAACTAGTCAGATTTTAGAAAAACGCATAAAACAACATTAATCAACTGTATCTACAAAGCAAATAAGCACAGGTTTAGAACAACATAGTCTTGAGAATAGACATTTGTTCGATTTTGAAAACAACAAAATTTTGGAAAGAGATGCTGGATACAACGCCTGGATAGCAACCGAAACGTTTTATATTGAGTTAAGAGGCGACGATAATTTAGTCAATAGACAAAGGGATTCACTGAATTTTAAGACTGCTTACGACCCTGTCATCGCTAAATTAACACAAACACTGACACAAAAATGTAAACAATGTAATAGGTAAATTTTGGTTTTTAATATTAAAACTCGCCGAAAAAAGTCGATAAAGGCCAAGAGCAAAGAAAATAATGTCGTTTTCCTTCAGGAGGTGGACAATCTGATACACTTGTCATAGCTTCGAAAAAATAAAAAAAATTTAAGAAGTTCTAAGTGTGCAATATAGATAACACATATGTTGCCCATACATTTTAGTCAATAAACTTACTCGTTAAACGCTATCTCAAAAACTACTTAACAGACCGCCACAAAATTTTACACATATGCATATTACATTACTAGGTAGTAAAGGGTGATACGGTCAAAATTTGGTCAATATCAACTTGACGAATTTCTTCCAATTTTGCACTTAAAACACCTCAACACCCCTCATTTTGAAGGTGTGTGTATGTGCAGAATGTTGCTCTTATTTTGATTTTGGAATTCACTCTTCAGTTGTCAAAATGCCTTCCAAGGAAGAAGAGCAGCGTATCCAAATTTTGCTCGCGCATCGCGAAAATCCGAGCTACTCGCACGCAAAGCTGGCAAAATCGCTTAATAATTATAATTAAAGGGTTTGGGGAACGTTTGTCGACAGCCAGGAAGTCTGGATCGGGGGGAAATCGAAAACCGGAATCCACTGAGACGACAAAGAGAGTTGCCGGTAGTTTCATGCGAAACCTTAACCTCTCTCTCAGAGATGCCACAAATAAGCTGGGTGTATCGTCTTCAACCGTGCATCGAGCCAAAAAACGAGCCGGACTATCGACTTACAAGAAGGAAGTGACTCCAAATCGCGATGATAAACAAAATACGACGGCCAAAGCGCGATCCCGGAGGCTGTACACGACGATGCTGACGAAGTTTGACTGCGTGGTAATGGACGACGAAACCTACGTCAAAGCCGACTACAAGCAGCTTCCGGGACAGGAGTTTAATAAGGCAAATGGAAGGGGAAAGGTAGCAGATATTTTCAAGCACTTGAAACTGTCAAAGTTCGCGAAGAAATATCTGGTTTGGCTAGCCATCTGTACCTGTGACTTGAAAAGCAGCATTCTCATAGCTTCCGGGACTGTCAACTAAGAAATTTACGTGAAAGAGTGTTTGAATAAACGTCTGCTGCCTTTCCTGAAGAAACACGGTTGTTCCGTACTGTTTTGGCCGGATTTGGCATCTCGCCATTACGGTAAAAGGGCCATGGAGTGGTACGCCACCAACAACGTGCAGGTGGTTCCCAAGGACAAGAACCCTCCCAACACGCCAGAGCCCCGCCCAATTGAGAAATACTGGGCTATTGTCAAGCTGAACCTAAAGAAGATAAAAAAAACTGCTAAGGACGAGCAGCAGCTCAAGGCAAACTGGCTTTCTGAGGCGAAGAAGGTGGACAATGTGGCTGTACATAATTTGACGGCAGGGGTTAAGCGTAAGGCCCGGATTTTGGGAATGCGGAAGCCTTACTGAATATTTTTCCTGAATTTTAAACTAATTAAACTTGAAAAAGAAATTTAATTTGATTTTTTAAATAAACGATTTCACCGATTTACACGCGTTTTCCCTTGACCAAATTTTGACCGTATCACCCTTTATTACTGCAAATTTCATCAATTTTCATCTATCCGCTCAAAAATTATTCACAAATGAAAGTATTGTATTTTTTTTTCGAATATAGTCCTTAAGAGATCGACGTGTAATGCTGCACGATACAGACAGGTAGCCTTAGCTAATCATAAGATCTTCAAGTGTTTTTATTTCAAGACTTCTTCGGTGTTGTTTACCCCGCTATGCTTTTTGATTTTGGCATCCTTCAATCCTTGAGCGAGCACTCGGTAACAAAAGGGCAAATAAACTCAATGAAAAGAACATCCTTTTGCTATCTACGCACTTTATCGCTTCGCATCCTTTTGTCTTTTCGCCGTTCCAAACAGAGCAACATCTTGATCCATTTATGCCTCTTAGAAGTAGCAACCATACCATATAACATAAGAATAAACCGATTCCGGCAGTCTATTGTTAAAATTCAAACACCCTAAAGTCCCGAGAAACCGAAGCTCCTTCGGAAAGGCTCCGAAAAGAAATGAATGCGCTTCTTATGACGCCCGCTCGATTCGGCCAGCAGCGGCGTTATGGGAGAAACAACAATTCTAGAAACCCGCCATAGGCCAAATTATTCGCGGTTGAGCGATAGACAGACTCCTCGGGCTCTTGGCGTGTTTTGACCCACAACCACCGGTCTCTATTCAGTATTTGTCCTTTTGTTGGGAAAACTGCTGGGTGCTCGAGTTGAAGAACAAACGACCCAAGTGCATTCAAGTTCATCCGAGTGAATCAATTTTTCCTTTTGGTTTATATTTCTGCCCCCGACCGATCTCAGAACGTTGGGGAGGTTTATTGTATCTTTCGCAAGGGAAAATTGCACACTGGAAAGAAGAACAAATTTTAACCAATGCAGTTCTGGGCTTGGATTTTGGTTATTTGCTACAATAGACTCGCGGTGGATGTTGGCGATTTTTTTTCTATTGGCACTGTTCGTTTCATTGCATTCAAAACGAAGATTTTTGAATCTCTAAGTTACGAGCACCCTTTTGAAGTTACGTATGTCATTATGAAACACTGAAATTATTATACAAAATTTAGAGAGTAAACGCATGAATTCTCGTTCAAATATATATGTATGTTATTGTTTTGGCTTTGCAAAATGGATGCCACGTTATTGATGAGAAGCCATTTAAAACCTTATCCTATGTTCGTTCAGGTAGTATCTCGTAGATGTCTTCAGGATGGCACAAGCCCATTTATTTACATTTACTGAATGAAGTTTGTGCCACCACACCAAACTACCCCTCCAGTAGAGTTAAAGGCAACCATCCAGAAGCCAGCTCCTCCTCTCATTACCGATATGCGCAAATCAGCGGTCAGAGGCTACCACTTCCTAGAAAGCAATCAGCGCACCCGATGCCGCCTTTGACTGCGTGAAATTTGTGGGATGGGAACAGTGGACATTTTTGAGAAATTTTGTAAAATTAAATTTAAACTTTAAATAAAAAATTGAACTTTTTCCATCCTCTCAATCCTTTTCTTATACTCGTATATCCCAATATCAAGGTTGAAACAAAAATTTCACAAAATTAAAAAATAAACTTCAAATAAAAGCCACATCTCACTGTGTCTCCAGTTGTCGCCACATGTGCTTGCGAGCGAGCTGCTGCAGCAAAGTGCAACCAGAACAAAGTGAAACAAGATAATTTAAATGTTTACACGCAAATTTACACCACATGTGTGTAGCCTGATTTGATTGGATTTTTTTTGTTATTTATGCGCAGCCAGATATTTTTTGCAGCACCGGAACATTAAGCTTGCGCCGTGACTTAACTTGAAGTTTCGCTGGTCTTTCAACGATTCACGGGTTCGAAACTGCTGCTGCAACCAAGTTTCGGTGTGGATAAATATGCTTCTGAGTGATAAATCGCTTTAATAAGTTTTTTTTTATTCGACCCACGCTCCCCACTATGAACAACACCCACACGTTTTGCCACCTCCTCCCCCCCTCGCCCTTCCGAGTGTCTTTGGGCAGCAGCAGAAAGCTTCAGAGACACCGTGATGTCAAGACACGGTTGGTGAATGATGTATTGCGCAAGCAAATTTGATTTGCAATCCGTTGCTGAACCGTTTGGAAATGACTATTAATTTAAATTTAAATAAGCAAAATATTTGATTAGCTCTAAGCTGGTGAAGTTATTTTTCAGATCTAAGGTTTGGAAAATTTGTTTGTTGATATAACAAGGCAATTAATTTGATAATTGATCTTTCTATTCTTTATGAAATGCTTGAGATCGTCATCGTGTTTCCAATACACACTAGATTATTACAAGGTGACATGAAGTTCCCGTACTTTTCAAAAATGCCTGCAAACCTTAACCCTGCTTCAAAATTAATCAATTTCTACCACCTGAATAACAAGCAACATCTTATGGAATCTTGGCAACAGTACCGTCAAACGGGGCATCATGCAACAGCGGAGTTCGATGCAACATTTATATAACACTACATTGAATCAATTTTTAATTTAATGTATTGTAATAAAGTTATCTTTTAATGATAACAAAATGATGATGACATAATTTCTCGCATCTTAAGCTAGTTGTCTTAAGTTTTTTATATTTATGTAAAATTTGAAAAATCGAGCAATCGTTTTTTGCAAACATTTTTTGATGCCGAAAAAAACTTTACCCAGTATTACGGATCGGCTTGATGAAATTACCTACAAACTTTTTACAGGTTTCCTCATGTTATACCAACAATCTCGTTTCCATGTGCTGGAATATGAATGTTTTGCATCACGCGTTTGTAAACATTTAAATTTCATTCATCCAAACATTTATTTTTATGATTTCAGTTTGTAGAATTTTTCGTAGTATTATTTAACCCCTAAATGTATGCAGCATCCTTATTTTCAGAAAAAATGTGAAAATTTGTTTTTACAGACCCAAAAACTACTGCAACTGGTGTTGTCATGCGTAATGGTCTTTAAGGCATTGCAAATATATTAAAAACTATGAATTTTCGTACGTGTTCATAAGATTTTTCATTAAAAACAAAGTTTGTTGCAAGTTACCCCATTTTCTAAGGAGTGTGAAAATCGCATGTTTTTAGAAAATTAAAAATAACTGAAGAAAACAATAATTTTTTAAACTACGCCAATTTGATGCCCCAGCATCCTTAAAACTTTTGATGCATAAAGGATACGATTAACTGTGAACATAAGTTTTTTGGAAGCCATTTAAGTTGAAAATTGTTGCATGTTGCCCCAGTTGACGGTATCAAACAAAAATTATTTTAATTCCCTTCCACGACCTCAATACATTCCCTCAGTCAGTTGCAAATGCCTTCGACGATGCTCGTTGGCACTTTTTTATTAAGTCGTCCTTGACCTTATCAGTGCCATTTTAGGTCATTTCTAGTACCACATCGTAAAGCTGAGAGTTTCCTACCAGATGGATTACATGGCATGTTTCTTTAGGTACACTCCCGTAAGTTGGCAGGCCAGTATTCTTGACCATAATGCCCCGAAAGTGAAAAAACCGCTTTTTCAGATGATAATGGTCGATTTTGTGAATCGCGTAATCTACAAGCCTATTGAAGCTGTGAATCAATCTGGCCCAAAGTGCTCCGTTAAACACGGTTTCAGTGCGTAACGTTACCGAGTGGTTAGCAGTTTTGGGTCTTGAAGTAACTCTGTTTTTCAATCAAAGCCAAGCTATTCGGCAAAACTGTCGTTAGTCTTCGGTTGGATAACGTTCGGCTTAAAATAGGGTTGCCATCCGTCCCGCAAAATTGGCACATGTTCCGGTTTTTTTGCTGGATGTCCCGCTGTCCCGGGTTTTCCTCAAATGTCCCGCTTTTTTCCATGAAAAACTTTCACAAAGTTTAATGATTTAAACTGAAAAAAAAATCAAACTTTATCTTCAATTTAAGTTTATTGGTTCAACACGAAAATCTTTTGAGTACCGTAAAACTGGGTAACATTGATCACCGGAGTAGTTTTGATCAACATGAAATTTTTCCACATAATCATCAATAACTGAGTTTAAAGTTGAATTATCTTAAAACTTTTTTCTATGTTTAAAAACCTACATGTTGAGTTTCAAATTGGAAAAAACTTGGTTTGTTTTTGGAATTTTCAAATGTAAGTAAATATGAGATATTTCAAAATCTTGAGGTATTTGGATACGAAAAATATGTCAATGATTATTTCAGACCCCTCCCTTCTTCCAGTGGAGAATAAGAAAGGGAGCAGGGGGGCTTCCTTACCGTTTTTTGTAGCATAACTTGAGAATTTTTTGATCAAATGGAACCAAATATGGTTTTGAAGGGTATTTAATTACGAGAAATGGTTCAATGAATATTTGGTGTCTTTTCCTTCTTCCAGTGAAGAGATAGAAAAGCGGGAGGGGTCTCCTGTTAAATTTCTATCATAACTGGAAAACTTATGAAGCAAATGGCACCAGATTCGACATGGGAAAGTATTAGAATACGATAAATGTTTCTATGATATTTTTTATGATATTTTGAGAACCTTCTGTTCTTCCTGTGATGGTGCTTCCATACAATTTTTTACATTACTTGGACACTTATCCAGCCACTGGAACCAAATTTTTAATTGGAGGGTATTTGAATACGAGGAATGTTTCTATCAATATTTGGTACTATCGCACTTTCCAAGGGAATGAGAGGAAAGAGAGAAGAGAGGGGCCGCTTTAGAATTTTTCGCATAACTCGAGAATTAATCAAGCAAACGGAACTAAATTTGACATAGGAGGGCTTTTGGGTACGAGAAATGTTTATATGCTTATTTGAGGCTCTTTTCTCTTACAATTGAGGATAAAGTGAGGGAAAAGGGCAGCTTCCATACAATTGTTTCGCATAAACCAAGAACTTATCTAACAAATAGAGCTTAATGTCACATGGGAAACTATTTGGGTACGAGAAATGGTTCTGTTACTATTTGAAACACCATTCGTCTTCCAGGGAGTATTAAGGAAGTGGTGAGAGGGCCCCAATACAATTTTGTTGGTATAACTGGAGAAGTAATTAAGCAAATAGAATCAAATTTGACATAGGAAGGCATAGGAAGGTACATAGGTCTATTTTTTGTTTGTTTCGATTATAGTCGTTTTACCATCTTTATGGCATTCGCGACTTGGTATGTTTCTATGAATATTACAGACCCTTCTGCCTTGCAAAGTGGAAAGGGGGAGGGGAAGATGGTTGGGGAGGGTGTTGTTTTATTGCTTAAGAATTTATCCACCCAACCTAACCTTATTTGATATGGTAGGATTTTTGATTGCGAGAAAATGGGATCCCTACCTCCTTCCAGCAGATGCGGATGTGCTGTGTGGTGGCGGCTTATAGAATACTACCACTGGGATACTGGTCCACGTCGTAAAAGGCGACTTATCCAGTACTTCCCATATGCGTTAGTCATTCTTCAAATGCGACTATCACATTGGGAGGGGGGGAAACTTGGCTTGGGATTTTGAAGTTCTAAGCCAAGTTTTCTTCAGGGAGGATTCACCAATTGTGCTTATTGCTATTAATGCGCATGCACGAGTTGAATTCTCCTAAATTTTGTAAACACCCGCTTCAGGGTGGTTCTGTGCCTGTGGGCCCCAAAGTGGGGGTAGGAGGGTGTATAATAATCCTACCTTAAGCAGAACGTTGTTAAGGTCTGCACTATAGCCAGGCACTGGTGCAAAGGGCCGTATTTTTCCTGGCAACTCGTGGGATTCAGATTATACACACGATTTTTAAATTTTCATCCTGTATGGGATACCCCGCTTCATGCGTCGATATGAAGGTGCAGGGGTTCTTGTGTGTGATGGAAATATGTGTGGAATTCTTTGATAGAAATGCTTTCTATTAAGGTTGCACAGATAAATCTGCAGCACAAAAGAACCGCTACACTTAACTTATGTCGTTTAATCCTTAATGGAACTGCATCAATCGCCTTGGTGCAAGAACCCTATTTCCGAAATGGAACTTTTTACTTAGGGAATTTGCTCAAACCAAACTTTACTGTGTTCAGTGTAATTGGAATGACTAATGCCCGAATAATGCCTCGTGCATGTATATTGATAAACAATTCTTTAAATGCAACACTTATACCCAATCTAACAACAAGAGATATTTGCGTCGTTCAGGTTTCGCTGCCTGATAGAAAATACGTCTACTGTTCAGCATACTTACCATATGAACAATCATCCCCTACGGATGATTTAATAAATGTCATTTCATTCTGTGAATCACAAAATACACCTCTTGTAATAGGCTGTGATGCCAATGCTCATCATTTTGTATGGCGTAGCTCAGATATCAATCTGAGAGGCTCAAATTTAATGGAATATTTAAGCAGCACTGATTTAGAAATTCTAAATGTAGGAAATAAACCAACTTTTGTTAGGTGTGACAGAGAAGAGGTGATTGACATCACACTTTGTTCTAGAACAATTTCTCAGGAAATTTCAAATTGGCATGTGCCTAACGAAGAATCGATTTCTGACCACAGGTTTATCTATTTTGAACACTCAGGTGAGTTTTTAGAAACAATTACATTCAGAAACCCAAGAACAACTAATTGGGACCTTTATTTGGAGCATATTGCCATTAAATTTCATGGATATACACCTGAAATTACTACTCCTTCTGAGTTGGATGAAGTGGTTGCAAAAACCACCGAAATTATTTTAAATTCTTATGAAGAAGCGTGTCCCGTACGAACGTTGAAATTCAACAAAAACAGTACACCATGGTGGAACTCAAATCTCAGTAAATTACGAAAAAACTGCAGACGCTCTTGGAACCGAAGGCGCACGGAAGGTTTTGATGCCTTCAAGTTGGCTCGCAGAGCTTACCGGAAAGCAACAAGAGCTGCCGAACGCTCAAGTTGGCAGAACTACTGCACAAACATTTCAAGCTTGCACGAAGCAAGTAGGTTAAATAAAGTCTTAGCCAAATCAAAAGATTATCAGGTTTCATACCTTAAAACCCCTAGTGGTGATTATACATCAAACGACGAAGAAACATTAAGTTGTCTATTCAATACTCACTTTCCAGGATGTGTTGATCAAGATTCATCGATAGAGCCTGAGTTCTTTTCTGGAAGTCTAGATTCCTTGCATTTTGCTCGGAAAATAGTTACTACAGAAACGATCAAATGGGCAATCGATGGTTTTGCTCAATACAAATCTCCTGGAAGTGACGGTTTATTTCCAGTTTTGCTTCAAAAAGGTTTCGATCATTTCAAACACATATTAAGAAAAATAATGATAAGCAGTTTTGCTCATGGATATATTCCTAAACTTTGGCGGCAGATAGCCGTGAAATTCATCCCTAAAGGGGGACGATCATCATACGACGAAGCCAAAAGCTTTCGTCCTATTAGTCTAAGTTCATTTCTATTAAAAGCACTTGAACGTTTAATTGATCATCATATAAGGCAAGAATGCCTTGTCCAACATCCGCTTAATGCGACACAACATGCATACCAAACAGGAAAATCAACATTAACTCTTCTGCACAACGTAGTACATAATATTGAAAATAGTTTTTCACAGAAAGAATCATGTCTAGGAGCATTTCTAGACATAGAAGGAGCATTTGATAATGTCTCGTTTACATCAATAATGGATGCGGCACTACTTCATGGAGTGCCTAGTGTTATAACTAACTGGATTAGCGCAATGCTAAGTAACAGGAATCTTAATTCGTCTTTAAGACAGGCTTCAATAACAAAAGTTAGCACACGTGGTTGCCCACAGGGAGGTGTACTATCACCTCTTTTGTGGAACCTAGTTGCAGACGGTTTGTTGAGAAAACTCAATGACCGTGGAATACCAACCTATGGATTCGCAGATGATTATCTTCTGCTGGTAAGAGGTTTGTGCATAAGCACATTATTTGATATAATGCAACAAGCTCTGCGCTCTGTTGAACGATGGTGTTCTCATGTAGAACTTTCAGTTAATCCTCTAAAAACTAACATTGTTTTATTTACTAAAAAACGTATCACCCGCGGGGTGCGCCCTCTGCTGTTTTATGGTTCCGAAATCACCGTGTCTAATCAAGTTAAATATTTGGGTGTCATTCTTGACTCCAAATTAAACTGGTCTGATCACATCGAATTCAGAATCAAAAAAGCATGCATGGCCTTCGGACAATGCCGACGTGCAATCGGAAAAAACTGGGGACTCAAACCCAAACATATTCACTGGATTTATTCCACAATAGTAAGACCAATTCTGGCCTATGGGTGTCTAGTGTGGTGGCAGAAAGGAGAAGTTGCAACAGTTCGGACTAAACTAAATCACCTTCAAAGAATGTGTCTTTTGGGGATGTCCGGATCGTTCACTACAACTCCTACTGCAGCACTAGAGGCTCTGTTTTCTATCAAACCTCTACACTTGTTCCTAAAACAGGAAGCCTTCTCATGTGCTTTTCGTCTACAGGCAGTTGGTCTCTGGCTGTCAGGAAATATCGAAAGATCATCGAGTCATACAAATGTGTGGCCTGAATTAGTTAGATTAAACAAGTTTAATCTAGCGCCAAACGATTTAACACTCTCGAGTAGTTTTCCCTACATGGGGTTTAAAGTCAAATTTCCTTCTCCTCAAGAATGGTTATCAGGTTTCGTAGAGGACCAAATGTCCTCTCATATTGTATTCTATACTGACGGTTCATTATCAAACGGCCGTGCAGGTGCAGGAATTTACTGTCACGAGTTGAACATAGAATATGCTCAACCTCTAGGAAAATATTGTACAGTCTTTCAGGCTGAGCTATATGCTATTATGTATGGAGTGCAAATTGCACTTCAAAAGAAGATTATGTTCAGAACAATTTATTTCTGTTCGGATAGCCAAGCAGCTATCAAATCACTCAGTGCTTCCAGTTCTAGATCAAAACTGGTAATCGCATGCCGGAAAGCAATCGAAGAACTTGCTGAAGGCAATGGATTAAACCTTCTATGGGTACCCGGACATAAGGGAATTTTTGGAAACGAATGCGCCGACGAACTCGCTAGAGCTGGGTCGGAAAAAGAATTTTACGGACCAGAGCCGGCTGTCCCAATATCGCCATGTTGGTTCAGAAACCAAATTCAAACTTGGTCCTCTAACCAGCATGAACGATATTGGGAAGAGTTGGACACTTGTCGTCAAACTAAATTATTTTTAGAAAAACCATCTCCTATCATATCGAGTTACTTATTAACTTTAAATAAATTTCATTGCAGCATCTTGATCAGAGCACTCTCCGGTCATTGTAAACTCAACTATCACATGCACAACATTCAGCGTGCTGAATCTCCAGTATGTGGTAGTTGTGAATCAGATGTGGAAGATCCCTTCCATCTTATATGTAACTGTCCCTCATTTGCCAGACTACGTTTTCGTACTCTGGGATCTTACGCTTTAAGCGAATCTGAGTTTAAGAAATTAAACTTAAAAAACATTGTATCATTCCTTACCGAATGTAGAAAAGAGCTTTAATGCTAATAATCCCTAGTGGAAAGGCTATATGCCATCTTAAATAGATTGAATTTATTTCTTCCTTTTATAGGTTTTTCAGGTTTCTCAGGTAAATGATGAAATCTTGGATAAAAAAAGGCTAGGCACAATTTTCCCGTATGTTTGGATAACGTGCCGCTATTAAGCCTACCCCCATTCTGATACCTGATACCTGATAGCCTGCGGGTGGTACGGTGTCGTCCTCAGATGAGTGATGCCCAAAAGCTTCGTTAATTCACGAAACAGCTCGGATTCGAATTGACGACCAAGATCCGTAGTTACGTTAACGGGGACGCCAAATCGTGCGATCCAGCCAGCGACAAAGGCTCGGGCGATCGTGTGTGCCGTCATGTTAGGGATGGGAATTATTTCTGGCCAACGAGAAAATTTATCGATAAGGGTTAAGCAATATACGTACCCTTCTGATGGTGGTAATGGTCCAATGATGTCCATGTGGATGTGGGCAAATCTTTCATTCGGAGTGGAGATTTGCACAAGCGGTGCTTTGTTGTGTCGATGGATTTTCGCTCGTTGGCATAGAATGCAGTTGGTGGCGAAATTCTTGCAGTCTCGACGCAGTGAAGGCCATACAAAACGATCAGAGATAAGACGAGTTGTCGCACGAATTCCAGGATGTGAAACGTTGTGGAATTTTCTCATGATCGCATCGCGAAACTGCTTCGGCACGAATGGACGGATGGCATCAGTTGACACGTCGCAAAAGATAGGCGCAGACGAGAACGGGGACTTGAGCGCTTTTAGCCTGATGGTTGTGTTAAGTGGAGGATTTTCCAGGTACAGCTTCAGCTCGGGATCAGTTTTCTGCTCGAAGGCCATACGATCGAAATCGATTGTATCGTTGGTGATTGACTCGATACGGCTCAACATGTCAGCAACTTTGTTTGCTTCACCGGGGACATGTCGAATGTCTGTTGTGTATTCGCTGATGAAGCTAAGGTGTCGTTGTTGAGTTGGACTAGCTCGTTCCGGGCGCTGATGGAAAGCTGTGGTGAGAGGCTTGTGATCTGTGTACACGCAGAAATCACGAGCGATGAGCATGTCCTTGAAATGCTTTATCGCTTCGTAGATTGCGAATAGCTCTCGGTCATACGTGCTAGCTTTCCTTTTGCTGTCACTCAATTTCCTGGAGAAAAATCCTAGTGGTTGTCGGCCATTTTCGGTGATTTGATGAAGAACTGCCCCAATAGCTGTGCCAGAGGCATCCACTTCCAGGGCTAGTTTTGCTTCAGGTGCAGGATGTGCTAGAAGGACGGCATTGGCTAGGTCCTGTTTGCATTTTTCGAATGCTTCGTTGGTTGTTTCACTCCACTGTAAAACGGTGTTGTCGTTCCTTATGTTTCCGCAGATCATCGATTGTAAGATCTGTTGATCGACGGCGGCGTGGGGGATGAAACGTCGATAAAAATTGATGGTGCCAAGAAATCGCTTGAGCTGTTTTGCTACGGTCGGACGTGGGAAATTCAAGACAGCATCAACCTTTTTTGGACTGGGTTTGATGCCATCTTTGGTGATCAAATGACCAAGAAATTCGACGACCGGTTGTCCAATTTGGCACTTGCTTGGGTTAATAATGAGACCATTTTCCCGGAGTCGCTGGAAGACGGTGCACAGATGCAGCTTGTGTTCGTCTTCGGTAGTGGATGCTATGCACAAATCGTCCACATACGGGAATACGAAGTCCAGATCTCCGAGGATGTCGTGCAAATGACGCTGGAGAGTTTGACCGGCGTTCCGTAGGCCAAACGTCATGTATTTAAATTCGAACAATCCAAAGGGCGTGGTGATTGCGGTCTTGGGAATGTCCTCCGGTGCCACAGGAATTTGGTGGTATGCTCGTTGTAAATCAATGCACGAAAAAATTGACTTACCGTGCAGAATTGTTGAGAAGTCCTGGATGTGGGGTATTGGATACCGATCTGGGACTGTGATCGCATTAGGATTGCGATAGTCACCACAAGGTCTCCATTTTCCGTTCGGCTTCTTCACTAGATGCAATGGACTGGCCCAGCAGCTTTTCGACGGTTGACAAATGCCTTGTTCCATGAGGAATTTAAATTCCGCTTTGGCTTCGTTCAATTTGTCGATGGGCAAACGGCGGGGACGACAAAAAACGGGCTGACCAGTCGTGATGATTTGATGCATTGTTTGCGCTTTCGTAGGACGGTGGTTCATGTTCAGAACTGTAATGTCCTGAAATTCCTTTAGTAGATGTGCAAATGGTGCATTCACATCGAATGTGGTGATGGATGGTTCGGAGACTGCATTGATGTTGTTGATTTCCAGTTTCGTTGTGTTGTCGACGAGCTTGTTTCTCCGGAGATCCACTAGCAAGTCGTAGTGCTTCAGGAAATCTGCTCCGATGATGGGTGATTTCACTTCAGCTATCGTGAAGGTCCAGGTAAACGAACGACGTAGACCAATGTCGATCGTCAATCGTTTGGTGCCCAGACGGTGGCAACGCTATTCAAACCGTATGGAGCACATCTCTCAGATTTCCTCTCTGATTTCTCCTTTTTTGATAGATTTAAGCTTTTTTCTTCAGATTTAAGCTTTCGTCTCCTATCTTCTCAAGGTAAAAAAAGCTTAAATCTGAGGAAAAAAAGCTTAAAAACGAGATTCACGACCACTTATTTGAAAGATGTTCGTCACACGATACATAGACAAAACGTGTAACGTTGCCTCCCTCTGTTGGTGCCGTAAGTAGCGATCGGGCTTCCATTAGCTGCGAACAATTGATGTGAATTCGTTCGGTTCAACATTTCCTTTGGTGTTGGTGGGATCACAGAAATATCGGCTCCTGTGTCGATAAGGAAGCTTTGCGACGTTTGTTGGTCGTGGACGTGAATACGGCGAATGTTAATTGTTTGGTTCAGCTTGATGCTGGAGAGATTTGGTTTTGGTTCGAGCGGCGCTTGGCGAGGAACATGTGACCAAAAAAGAGCACGTGTGTTTCTTCTTCCGGGTTTGACGTCGTAGAAGATGCACTGAATTTTAAGATTGTCCTTTTTGCACTTTTCGCACTTTCTGGCTTGTGCCCCGTGCCGGTAATGAAACCAGCAAATCCATCCACGATTACGTTTTTGCTGCGCATGATGCTGTGTTCCGGGCGACTGATTCCTCGTGAGTTGTTGGTTCTGGAATTTTCTCGAAGTTGCTTGATTCAAACGTAGAGTGAGCGCCTCAATTTGTTGTCCCAGGGTGGAGATAGACGTGCCTTCCGAATGATCGGGAAAAATCCTGTTTTTGAGGTTATCCATTATTTCGGCACTGTTAGGAAAACTCGAGAAGTTTGTTTTTTAACTCGCAATACACTTAAAACTCGCGGCGCGACGAAGAAAAGCGTGGAACTTTTGGGAAAAATCAAGCACTTTTCCACTGCACTGGCGTTTTTTATTTTTTCACTCGCGACGGAGGCTTCGAGAATTCGAACACTCGCGATAACGATAGAACTTTCAGGAAAGTCGGTTCACACGCGATCACTTTACTGAACGTACGGGGTCACCAATTTATGGGGGTTTCCGCCCGAAGAGGGATTCGGTTTCACGGGATTAAATGATTCAGACGTGTTCACTATATAATGGTCACTTTATTACTACTAACTATTTACAATGGTAGGATATTTATATCTATTGATGTGAGTGTGTGAGTGTATGAACGCGAGAACGCTATTGGTTGTTTGCCGGTGCTATCGTTTGTTGTTGCTATTGTTGATTTGCCGGCTATTGTCTGCTGGCGTCAGTTGCGTGGCTGTTGTTATTGTTATTGCTGCATGCGTGCGTTTGGTTCGAGAAGGTTCTCGACTGGACTGACTGATGGAATGTTCGGGAACTAGTTTGTAGTGTTAGTGATGATTGGCTGATGATGATGAATGACGGTTAGACTGCCCCAAATTTGTATGGGAAATTCAAAACCTGTAAAATGTTATGCGCTGCAGGCTGAAATTGATCCTAGTCCTAGTACAAGATCTCATGCCAAATTTGGGCGAGATCGGATCACGGGAAGGGGTCGCTCAACGAGCCTGAAGTTTGTATGGGATTTTGAGACATTTTGTTCGGGAGAAACATGAAAAACCAGTTTTTCATCAATTACTTTGGTTTCCGTCGGCCGATTTCTTTCAAAAACGGGTTTTCTTGAAGCCTAAGTTATAAAAAATATTTCATCTGAAGACTGCATTTCAATTAGAGTTATGATAAGAAAGTTATTAGGCTCCAAAAATGGGCTAACTTTTTTAAGGATGATATTCATCACTGTTAATGAGTCGAGGCGGTCGAACATAATGACGCCTCATTAACAGTGCTGAATACCAGCGTTAAAAATGTTAGCCCATTTTTGAAGCCTAATAACTTTTTTATCTTAACTCTTATCGAAAAGCAGTCTTCGGATGAAATATTTTTCATAGTTTAGGCTTTAAGAAAACCCGTTCGGCCGACGGAAACCAAAGTTATTAATGAAAAACTGGTTTTTCATGTTTCTCCCGAACAAAATGTTTCAAAATCTCATACAAACTTCAGGCTCGTTGAGCGACCCCTTCCCGCGATCCGATCTCGCCCAAATTTGGCATGAGATATTGTACTAGGCCAAGGATCAATTTTAGCCTGCAGCACATAACTTTTTCAAAAGTCGGGTCATTTGGGGCACTCTAATGACGGTGAAAAATGATGGAATGGAATGATGGTAATGAAATGATGATGTGAGGGTAAGATGGTTTACGTCGCCACAGTGGCATGGCAAAATTTTTCAATCAAACGTGGCATATACAATTGCGTTCAAAATAGAATGAAATCGCGAGAGCTGCGCACTCTCTTCCAACTTTGAAAAGTTGCTATTTTTCTCTCGGTTAATAATTTTTCATGAAATTTCACACAATAAAGTTCAACTATCTACCTAACGCTCTGCAAAATTTGAAGTCGTAACAATGACTAGAAACAAAGATAAAACTTTTTCCGTAAAAAAAAAAAATTTGGAATTGCTTCATTAAATTCGCTGTATCTTTGGTAATTTTCATTGAAAAATCTTAAAATTTATTTTAGTTTCCAGTTATTGTTACGACTTCCAAAATTGACAAAATTTGCTCTAAGTTAGATTTAATTCCAAACACGTCAATAACCCCGGTTTTATCGTTGCTAAAAATCTAGCTTCTAAATCATGCTTCCCTTTGATCTCATTTTTCTAATTATAAAGGGAATGAAACCTTAGTGAAACGTGAATAAAACTACACGTTAGAATCACTGAAAAATCCCTTTCAGTTCGTGGTGCGCGCGAAAAAAGAAATCGTTCACAATTCATCAAAATCATTACTCCTACGCACTCGTTAGGGTATAAGTGGAGTTAAAGTTGGGGGCAGCAGAGGAGCTGGAGCTCGGCCACAGATTACGCAGCAGCTCGTTATTTATTTTAATCAATATTTTATTGCGAACACGCAAACAACCAATTCCCTCGATGCGGTGTTTTTTTTTGTGATTCCGTATAAACTTCCCAGCTTGTACTGATGAGTTCCAACACCAGCTTACACGTGGAGGACATTGTTGGTGTATATTGGCTGGTTGACTCCTGAAACCGCCTTCTGGACTCAAGAAGCCATCGTCGCCAGTAGGAAGGAACCTGGTCAGGCCCAGAGGCGACGGGTTGGCCGGCTCCCGGCTGTGGATCCTTGTGGATTATGATGACGTTCGATAAAATATTGCAAAGTGGAAAGCAGTTAACGCTACTTTGCGGGAAACCTTAAATGAAGAGATCTCGTCGTTATGGCCAGAATCGGTTCGATAACGGCGGCAAAAGGCAAACGGCCATGATGCGGCGAAGGCGATGGCGTTGAGCAATTTATGGCCAATCGCACGGGGAGGCAAAACTTATTATCCGGCTGGAAGTTCCCGGTGAGAGATTGAACGGGCCCTGGGTTTTCGATACGATCCTATCCGATCGTTTGGTCATAAGACGGTTGCATCTAGTAGCGAATATTCGGGATCAATTTCTGATTTCGGTAAAAATAAACAATTTGTTTGCTGTCCGAGCTGGGTTCCGTGCAATCGATGGCTTCATTTTACGATTTCTTTCTTCTGGTCCCCTCACCTCTTATTTTGGATCACTCCTTCGCAGTGGGGTTTCGATGGTGGGAAAAGTTATGACTGGGATATGAATGACGTGCTAAAAGCGATGTTCGCAATCGGCAAAACACGGGATTGTTTTGAGCTTCTGAATTGGGACTGCAATCGTTTTTGGTCCTGTGGAGTCGAAGTCACTGAAGTACGTAGGTAGATATTATATTGGTTGCGTGAATTCCGGTCGTAATTTAGAAATGCCGCACGGTGCGATTCGGTGTAGTATATTTACTCAACAGAACAAACTTCACGTTTCAATCATCTCGCTCGGAACCAAGTGTTTGAACTAATCAACTGCAATTTGCTACGCAATGTGCTTTTCATCAATCGAGCGAAACCATAGCTGAAATGTTTAGGAAACGTTCTCTGTCAGTAAGACATTTTCGCCTAAACGATAATCCTTCTCAAAGTGATACCTTCAACATACAAAGGGCTCTCGAAGTTCTGCTTATCCCCGAGAGAGGATAATCTTCGGAACATCTGCATTTCTCGATTTGGATCATTCACTGAATAGGAAGTGAGTCCGTTAGGCAGATTTGGCAGTGCAAAATGTTCCAAATAAGAAATAGAAACCAGAACCCGAAATCGGAAAGCGCATCTGATATCAGTCATGCATAATGCAGATTTTGTGTCGGTTATCTTTGAGCGGATCTTCATGAAAGAAAGAAAACAGAACAACAAAATGCTTGCGCAATCCTTATTTATATTCGTGTTATAAATTCTGCAATGTTTTGCAAATATTATTGAAATTTGTCACTTGAAAATGTAAAATATTAAATTATGAATTTGTATAAACTACGGAACTTTTTACATACTAAAGGCTTTTATAATAGCCGTCCTGAGTGTTGCCTTTGCGTCAGAGCAATTTTTAAATGTATCAAGATTCTTAAGGTAATCGTTGAGAATCACGACATGATGTCTACGGTACAGTCCAAGCTATCTCAAGGGCGGAATTTACTTAAATGCGTGTTTTCAAAGTTCCGTTTTTGGCTGAACTAAGGCTTCCAAAAAAATTCCTACAGAATTTTCTGTTGATCCTCAAATATACTCAATGCAGATGTTTTGCTTATTTGGTACGTCAAACATGCCTGCCATTTCTGGTAGGTTATTATAAATGGCCACATAAAAAGGGATAAGATTTGTTTTTATTTAAAAAATGTAGTTACATTGATATTTTTACTAAATTTCAAACATATAGCATCCTTTTACTTAATTTTAGATACTCAAAAATGCTTTGCTTTTAATTTCTTATTAAACTTTGTATGTATGTAAATAAAAAAAATCATGGCTTGTGATGAGTTAATAATAATTTGGTCTAACGGCTGTATGCGCAAAAAAACCCGATATGCGCAAAAAACCCGATATGCGCATTTAGGAACACTTCCAAATACATTGAGGATTCTTACACGGGTTTTAAATAATTTGTTTTAAAAATTCGCAAAAAACACAACTATTCATAAATTTCGAATCTCTACAAATCGGTGCATTTTTTTTTGCACTAGTTCTTTAATATGCGAAATAAACTTTACAATGGACACTCGGACCGCGACCAGTCAAAATCACTGATAAAATTTGCAAGCCTATAACTCAAACAAGATAATAAAAAAATCGCTTGCTTTTGGTTTTATTTGCAATCTACCTTCAAATCAATGAGCCCTAGTTGATTTATGGTGGGCAAGGTGTGTCATTCGTTTCAAAATTATTGATTTTCGAAGCGAAAGGATAGAGATTTGTGGAAAATAAAGGTTCTCGGATTAATCGCTGTGTGGCGCTTCAAGCACTTGACTTCCAATTTTATTTGTCTGTTTTGTTCTTCAACTATAATCAAAATTTCTGTCAAAATTTGGCGAAATTTTATCGAGATTTGTCAAATTTATGTTACACTCAGCCGAAAAGGAAACGTTAAATTCACCTGTATTTTGACGTAGGCGCCCATTATGTGATTTTTGCTTGATTTACGTGAATCACTTAGAAGCTAATAAAGAATCACTTGATATTTACGTAAAATTCATATAGCCGTCTGCTTCCAAAACAAAAACTCATTCGATCTATGTGAAAATCCAGTGACCCGTCAATTATAGAAGGGTCTGGTGCATTCTATGTGTTTTTCACGTAAATCTCATTGGCTCATTCACGTAAAATCGATGTTAAAGAATACAGCTCAATATGACGTGCATCAAACAGTTGCTACTGACAGATAGAAAAAGCCTGGGTGATGGAAAAGCTGAAGTTTTGTAAGTAATAAATACTTGGTTATGTGGTTGTTTCTTCTTACAACATTTGTAACTTTTAAAGAATTGGAATTGGAGCAGCCAAGACGGCCGAGTCACCACTGAAGGGGCACACCAAATACAATTTTCGCGACGATGGTTTGTGTTGAAAAATTAAGTAAACGAAGTTTAATTAGTTTGAAAATGTAAATTTAACGGTTTTTGATAATCATGTTGTATTTTATCATTTATTGAAGTTAATAACATAACTCTCATAAAAACATAAAGAACACAGGAGTTTAGTGCGACACGTAGCTAGTTATATGCTGGAGTATTAATGTTGCCGCAGAAGATGTCTCCAAAAATGAAATGTGGAAAAATGAGGCTTTTGAACAGCATCAACTTAGTTTCGGCTGTAGCTGAACGCGTTTTTTGGTTAAGAGTCCTTAATGCAGCATAAATTCCTCCACATTGTTGGGTGACCATATCGCTCCAGTCAAGGTTTCGTTGAAAAATTGTACCAAGATTAAGCGCCTTATCTTTGAATTCCAATCACATTTTCCACAGGTTCAACATCACTCTGGTTTCTGGTTAACAACAGCACGTTACATCAGGCGCGGTCCTATGGGGGGGGGGTGATCGGGGTGATCACCCCCCCCCCCCCCCCCAAGCGGGAATAAACCGTTGGAAAACACCCGTAAATGCTCGAATTTCTAAAAAAAATTTGGACCTCCCCTAGTATATGTGCTTTTGAATTTTCAAAAATTTTCCACTCCGTGGGGGTGTTTAGTCAACGATAAAGTTTGTTTATCACTTAAAGGTTAAGATTGAAGAAAAGTCGGTCTACCAAACTCAAGCAGCTGTAACTTGCAGTTCCCTGGACCGAATTATACTAATCAACTTCTGTTGAATTTCTTAGAGTGTTGACTTTAACACTCGAAAGAGCTTTTTGTGACTTTTGCTTTTTTTTCTGCTTTCAGCTCATTCACATAATAATTTTGAAATTTTGAGTTGAAATCCAGTTTAGGTTTAGATACTCTACATCTGAAAATTTGGCTATTTCAATCGTAATTGATAAATACTCTTCACTGAATTAACCATTCATGGCTTGATTCCATGTTTTTCATTATAAATCAATATCGTTTCAAGAGTTTGGAATTATAAATAGGTACCTACATGAAAAAAAAACGATTTTTCACCTTCTTTATAATTTATTTGTTGCTGTTTCAATTGTTTCAGTATAATTAAAATTGAAAATTTTGTATTATATCCTGAAATTCAAGAGCAAATCATTTAAAATCAAGTTCCAAAAGCTTTATATTTCAGTATCTCATTTTGATCATCTTATTATCAACTAAATTTAAACATTGTTGAAGTGTTGATTTTTAATATTGAGAATTTGAAAAATCAAAACCAAAATTTTAAACGAGGATTGTGTATCCAAATTGGAAAAAAATATTACGAAATTTCCAAATCACTATTCAGTACATTACTGCAATGAAAAATTTAATCACCGTTAACCAGTTTGGAATTCATAGCAAAAATTAACTAATACTTATCTCAAAACTATACTTCTTGTTTGGTCTAGCACTAATATTTAGAAGCTCAACAACGTGTGTATAATTTTCATTTGTAAAATGAAATTTATAACAAGAAATTCTTAAAAGATCCTTGAATGTGAGAATTTAAAACTACCAGATAACAAATTATGACAATTTTCTTCTTATTAACATTTTTTTTGATTGAATATTATAGATTTGCTGGTTGTTCTATAATTATTGAAAAAGTTTGTTAAAAGATTTCATAATCCTTCTCTTGTTTCATATTTTTTGAAATACATCTGATTTTGTTCAGTGAAATTGAAGTGGGAGAGGAGGAGGAGCAGTGTGGAGCTTATATTTTTTATTAATTTTTTTCTTTATTTTTTTATTCATTTTATTTCGTCAACCTCATTGTACTCATTTGAAAGAGGCAACCCTCATCCACTCCCCCCCCCCCACCCGCCACCCTCCCCCTCTTTTCGCTTTTTCCAATTACGTTTTTTCACCAGATATTACGTTCCTTCATATTGACTGATTTTTGAAAATTTGGAAAATCACCCCCCCCAAGAGCCAACTCTAGGACCAACCCTGCGTTACATACAGTAAATTGGATGAAGCCCACATAGAGACACGGGTGCGATCGTCATTCATCATTCGTATGAGCTCATTGGCCGAGAAGTTGTGCCTCGCTAAGTATAATTGTACATTATCTGCGAATAATTGAATTGAACAATATTTTAAGACCTCAGGAAGGTCGTTGATGTAGCAGGGAAACAGCAAAGGTCCAAGCACGGATCCCTGGGGCACGCCTGAAGCGACAGATGCGCTATTTGAGTGACAATTTTCGCAAAAAACTATTTGCTCACGTCCACGAAGGTACGATGATAACAGTTGAACAGCGTTTCCGGAAAACTTGAAATTTATTGATAATTTTTGACAAAGCTTCTAATGACTTATAGTATCAAATGCCTTAGAAAATTCTAGCAATAGTAAAACTGCGATACCTTTACTGTCCAGCACTGCACAAACATCACATCACATCACATCACATCATCACTCACTCGAAGGGTTGCAGTTTTCACAATTTGCCCTGGCCTAAATCCAGCTGGAAACTCGGATAGAAGATTAATGTCGTTGATAAAAGTACGTATTTGGTTCTCGAGAAGCTTTTCAAATGCTTTTGATAGTAAGCATAGGATGCTTATTGGACGGAGATTGCTCAGAGCATCTAGATGTGGTATCAGGGGCGGTCCTAGAGCTGGCTCTTGGGGGGGGGGGGTGATTTTCCAAATTTTCAAAATTCAGTCAATAACGTAAATATATGGCGAAAAAACGTTCATTTGAAGAGAGCGAGTGGGGGGAGGGTGAGGGGTGTGTTGTCAAATGAGGCTTAAATATTTGCTGCACACCAGACCCGTGCGAAGGACACGTTCATGGGTGGGGGGTTTCGAATTTCAAATTTTGTTAGAAATTATAACATTACCGAAAAAAGGACAATAAATTTTATTTCCAGTTAATCTTTAATAAATTATTCGAAATGTTGATTCTTATTCATAAATGATATATGAATATATAGTATTTTCAAAACATCAGAAATGGAATGCGAATTGAAGTTTGGAATAAAGCCAGAATTTGAAGCTTCGGACATAACAATCAGTCCACAGAAGAAGAGTACATCAAATTTAACACCAGATTTGATAAGAAATTAAACTCGAATTCTTACAAAAAATCAGATCAGGTCAGAATAATTGATAATAATGTAAATTATCAACCATATTAATTAACATTTCTTTTGAAATACAACTATTCAATCACAATGTGAAATGTGAATTATCGTTAAAGAAAAAATATCCTTTTTTGAACTTCAGAGAATTTATTCGAAATTATTTTATTTCAAGAGTGTCAGTTATCAAAGACTTTATTTATATTCAAATTCTACCAGTAGTCATTATAAAAGGCGAAAAAAATTGGTTTTTGAATGTGTTCGCAGTTATAACTTTATGTATTTAAAATACAACAACAAATCATCATCACTGAAAAAGTACAAGTTGGGAAATGGAAGAGTTCTTGAATGATCAAATACGAAACTGATAAAAATAAAAACAAGGAGTTTCAAGTTTTATTATAAATATTGAATAAAATAGCAAATACTAATTAAGTTCACATTGCGCTTAAAATTATTCTTGAAAGTTGCTACTTCGAATCCTATTTTCATTTTTTTCACGGATTAAATAAAATCATGATCGATTGGAACAAGATTATTAAAAATAATAAAAATTAGCGAATCTCTTGAATTTTCAAGCGAAGTTATAGTTTAAAATTCCAAACTCTGAATATTTTTTCGCCGTCAATTTGAATATTGATTCCTGGAAAAGGCAAATGCAAGAAACTTAGTTTTTTCTCATTCAAAACTTCTATTTATATTCTTCCAAAAAGATGTATTTCAGAAAACAAAAAATGTAATTGAATGATTAATGAAATTTTGGTGAAATGTAAACTATAATAGAAATCAAATGAAAGTTATGAAAATTATAGACGGATAGATTAGATGAGGAAGCATAAGAGGTGATGAAAATTAGCAAACGGAATTGATGACATGATTAAAATGCTTCTTATAAAATACTTATAAAATACTATTTCATTTTCAATATCCATACATTTCTTCTAACAAGAATTTTCATAATTTTGAAATGTTCATAGTTATGTTTTTTTTAAATTTCACCGATATGGTCGATAAACTAAATTAACAAACCAAATCTCGGTGATTTAACTCTTCATAAATTAAAATAAAATATGAAGATGAAAAAAATAGTTTTTAACATTTGAAAAAAAATTTCTAATCAAAACGTCTTACTAAAATAATTCAAGAGATTTTTGTGTGTATGATTTAATGATTGATTTAGTAAATTTTGGTGCGCTGAACTCGAATCTTCAACTAGATTTTGTTTATCACCTCTCATTTTGGTGATATGGAGTTTATGAGTTTTAAAATGAACCAATTTTGAGTGAAATCAATCATTGATAACTGATGAACTTACAAGTTAACATAATAAAATCTGATTCAGAATTTGTTTATTATACCTACTTTATTCATTTAAGGAATAGTACTTTTATGATGATGAATGATCTAAAAAAATCTACAGTTTTTAAGAATTCGTTAAAACAAGTATTTCTGACATTACTAAAGAAAGTTTTTAAAAACAAAGATTTTATTTCATTTAAAAAAATTTCTGAAGTCTGAAACAAGATTTGGTATCTGCTTTGAGAAATATCTTAAATTCAATGTAGTCATTACTTCTTTAAACATTCGTTAAAAGTGTATTATTTTGCAGAATTGGGAACAGTGGACAAACAGAAAACTTCAATTTTTTTTCCACAGAAGTCAAAATTACTTGCGTTCTGGGGGAAAGAAATATGGTATGAATTTTTATTTCGAATTCTAATTGTAATGTTTTGTTTTGTCAGAAAAGTGCAGAATTTTCTTAAATAATTTTTAACTTATTTGAAAAAAATTTAAGGCACCAACATAAATCTAAATTAGCTCTTCAATACTTTTCATCCAAAAAAGTGTTTATTCTGTAAATTTATAAACATCCTTTTGAATGTGGAGTTGAACATTTAGATAAAAAAAAATACAGGCTGATATTGGGTTCTTGAAAATATATTTCATATCAGCATAAAATTTGTAATGATTCAAACGATTTTTTTTTATCTAAGTGATTAATCATCAAAGTAATGGATGATCTTGATTACATAGATACACTTCATCAAAAAAAATAACAATAAATAAAAACAATAATACACGACCATGATGTGTGCATCATGCTTCTCCTCTTCCCTTCAAATTTCATTTAACTTAATTAGAAGTTTGTGTTTCAAAAAATTTGAAACTAGAGAAGTTTAACAAACTTTTTCTACATACTCTTTTTGATATCCTTTTAAACAGCTTATACATCCTTTTATAAAACAATCTGCGAATCTTTAATATTCACTGCGAACAATTGTTGATAAAAAGATAATTTTTGTCATTTGTATATTGAGCAGTTCAAAAATCATCAATTTAAGAACTCTTTAAAGAATCTTCTGATATACACAGTATTAAATAATCACGTACACTTACATGTTATAAACTGCAAATAACTGGAACAAGTTATTTCTACTAAATTTACATGACTTATGACGTAATGTAAATTCCCGAAGAGAATAAAATGCCATTGTGAATTTACATGACCATAACAATGAAACCGTTCCGGCTCATTATTCCTTTTTAATTTTTGAATCATTGTTAATCAACCTCTTATTGCCACCAGCCTTATAACAAAGCATGACAATGATTAAAAAGATATTCATAATGTTCATGTTTACTCGACATCCTCGAGCTCCAAATTTGAAACAACATTTTCTTTGCGCATCATATCGAACTTGCTGCTTACCGGTCGGCCGTTCGGTGTTTGTTTGTGAAACGATGCTACTATAGGGTGTATCTGAACTTTCGTTTTAGTTTACTTAAAACTTTATGGATGGATGATGTTGAAAACAATTTTTCATTACTTTTTAAAATAGGGAGCACTTAAATGTTTTTCTTATTATTTCATACTTGTTATTAGTTCGTTGTACATTGAAATATTCTTTGCCAAATGATGGAATGTGAGGAAGGGGTAATGAAACTTGTCATTTGTTTGTATGAATATTCAATACAAAATTCAAACCGATTCATTTGTCCAAAAATTTACGAACTTGTTTTTTTTGTTTCGATTCACAAATCATAAAATGAAAATGAAAAGCCTTATTGGGCTGAAACTTTTGTAAAAACAAATTGTGAATATTGTTAATTGATGACCTGTTTCAGTTAAATTTTATTTAAACCAAAAGTTTGACTACATTTTGTGCCATTCATTTTTTGTTGTTATATAAAAGATTTCATTCCAACCTTATTGGCTAGAGTTACTCTTATATTTAAAAAATATTTAGAACAAGAGAAAAGAGGGGAACTGTATCTTAGAACAAAATATCATTTCTATCCAATAAAGTTCAAAGATAAATTTCTATCGAGTTATATACTTTTCTTAAGCTTTTTTTACAGAAAGCAATAAAATTAATATTTTTTTATATTTCACTTTTTTTTATTAAGACACACCCTGTGCGCGACTGCAACGTGTTTGATTCCAAATATTATTCATGCAAATGTCTTGTAAAATAACAACAAATTGACCCGAACGGGGAAACACATGGTTTTTTAGGGCTACGTTATAGTATACAACACATCTGACCGAATATTACATGAAATCAAATTTTACATGAAATGTAAAGCTCGGTATTTTTTTTTCTGTGTAAATGTAATTTTACAAATAAAAAATACACGCATTTTATAGAAGAAAATGTAAAAAAAATCACAAGTATCTATATATGAGTATCTATATATCACCGGAAAACTATCACCATCATTTTAGTGATTCTCGTTTTGCAACAATACTTTTGGAAATCCCAACATTTATTTGAGAAAGAGTTAAAAATTGCTATGTATTTAAAACTTAATATTTTATTATTTTTCTGAAGTAAATTTCTGAATCGTGATTCGAAAAAACGAATTAATATAAACTCTTGTTTCGATTCTTCAATTTCTAAATTGCAATTTAATCCTAAAAAAAAATCATTAAAATCAAATTGTTAGGTATGCAGCTTTCGGAACTTTATTTTTATTTGTTTTCTCTTAAATGTCAAGCTCTCATGGATTTCAAAACTTATTGGAACTGAATCGAATGAAATAGTTACGAATTTGAAACGAATGACTAAGTAAAAAAGTGAAAAATTGTATTTTTGTGCCCTGAATATTTTCAAACTATTTGTATAATTTCAAATAAAAAAAAATAATAAAGGGTTCATTTTTTATAGCTAATAGGGTAAATGATCTTGAGCGGAACTAGTCGAAATCTGATCTTGAGCGGAACCATTTACTTTTCCTAAGATCTAGGCAATGATTGTTTATGAATATTATCCAAATGTTGAAAAAACACTTTTTCGACATCTTTTCATACGAGCATTGACATTTTTGCTAAAATTTAATAACTGAAATAATGTTATTAGAAAATTTAAAAACATACGCATTTCTGCTGCAATTTTCATCAATCTATGCTGACTTTGAACGTCAATTTATGTCACTCTCGACCGTTATAAACTGATTCTTAATTAATAAAATTGTAGAAAAACTCATGAAAAAGCATTATTCGGGTTTTTGTAACAAGTTTTCCATCAAAATATGAATTAATGGCGTAGTTTTTAAAAGTAAAATATGATCTTGAGTGGAACCATCTTTGATCTTGAGCGGAACTACTAGCTTCCGAAATAAACCGCTAGGTGCGCTGCCTTATGCCTAATGTCTCACACGCGGTTTTACCCCTGAATGTATGCAGCACCTTTGTATATTTCTTATTATATCAGCTTAAGGAAAGAATTGGTGTCACAGCGTACTAAACTAGACACACAAAAAGTTTAATTTTTTGGGGTACAAGAAATGTGATTTTGATTCTTACTTTCAGAGGGAGGAGGAAGGCTTTCATACATATTTTTTGACATAATTCGAGAACTAATGAAGCCAATAAAGTTAAGTCATTATTTCAGAATAAGAATCAATCTTCATTGCCATTACTATTCGTACTTTAAGAAGTACCTAGCTTTCATTTAAAGAGGATTTTTAAGAAGTTCAAATTCCAATTGGAAACAATATACTACCTAATGAACAAAAATTCAAATTGTTTTTTAAACACATTCCTTCAGTTAGCAAAGCATACCGGGTTAAAATCTATATATATAAAAAGCAATTATCTGTATGTTTGTTTGTTTGTTTGTTTGTTTGTTTGTCCTCTATAGACTCAGCCGTCTTAAGAGCTAGAGATCTGAAATTTGGCATGGATGCTCATTAGGACCTGGAATGATGAAAAATGTTTTTAGATTTTTGGACGACCCCTTCTGAAGGGGGTCGTCCATACAAGACAAATATTGTTTTCACGTTATTGACGTTATTTTCCGTCGGATTGTGATGAAAATTTGCACATGAGTGTTTTGAGAGACGAGCAATCGATTACAGTTATCAAATTTAGGGTCAGGGGTTGGCCAAAGGGGTCGTCCATATCCACTGATTTATGTTTTTGCGATATTGGCGTTATTTTACATCGGATTGTGATGAAAATTTGCACATGAGTGTTTTGAGAGACGAGCAATCGATTACAGTTATCAAATTTAGGGTCAGGGGTTGGCCAAAGGGGTCGTCCATATCCACTGATTTATGTTTTTGCGATATTGGCGTTATTATACATCGGGTTGAGATGAAAATTTGCACATGAGTGTTTTGAGAGACGAGCAATCGATAACAGTTATCAAATTTAGGGTTTGAGGTCGGCAAAAGGGGTCGTCCATATCCACTGATTGATGTTTTTGCGATATTGGCGTTATTATACACCGGATTGTGATGAAAATTTGCACATGAGTGTTTTGAGAGACGAGCAATCGATTACAGTTATCAAATTTAGGGCTAGGGGTCGGCAAAAGGGGTCGTCCATATCCACTGATTTATGTTTTTGCGATATTGGCGTTATTTTACATCGGATTGTGATGAAAATTTGCACATGAGTGTTTTGAGAGACGAGCAATCGATTACAGTTATCAAATTTAGGGTTTGAGGTCGGCAAAAGGGGTCGTCCATATCCACTGATTAATGTTTTTGCGATATTGGCTTTATTTTACATTGGATTGTGATGAAAATTTGCACATGAGTGTTTTGAGAGACGAGCAATCGATTACAGTTATCAAATTTGGGGTTTGAGGTCGGAAAAAGGAGGCGTCCATATCCACTGATTTATGTTTTTGCGATATTGGCGTTATTTTACATCGGATTGTGATGAAAATTTGCACATGAGAGATTTGAGAGGAGTTTTGAGGGACGCTCTTTTGCTTTCAGGTTTCAAATCTTGACTCAAGGGTCGGCGAAAGGGGTTATTATCTGTTCACTGTTTTTACGATATTCTCTTGATTGAGCATAGAATTGTAATGAAAATTGACACATGGGAGTTTAACAGAAAAGATAATTGATTTCAGGTGTCAAGTTTTGAATCGTGGTCAAAAAAAGGCCTTCCATGTTAGTTGCTCACTGTTTTCGCGATATTGTCGTGATCATGCATCGGATTGAAATGAAAATGTTCAGATGAGGGTTATAAACTATGAGCAATTGACTCCAGGTAGCATGTTCCGTGTCAAAGGTCGGCGAAAGGGGCGTTTATATTCACTGATCATTGTTTTCAAGTTCCTGACGTTATTTTACATATAATTTTAAAAGAAAAAATGTCACAAGGGAGTTTTGAGGAACGTAAAATTGGTTTCAATTATCGAAATTCGGGCCATGGGACAGAAAAAGAGGGTTTCATTGAAAGTTCAGTGTTTTGTGCAATAATTTTGTTGGAGGCAGTTAATTGATACCAATTTAAGTGTGAAGGTCAAGCAAAAGAGTCGTGCACACAAACAAATAGTACATGTTTCTACCATAATGTCTAGATTTTGCAACCGATCGAGAAGAAAACACTCTCACATATATTTTAATTTGAATTTCAAGTAATAGTAATAGTAGCGACTTTAAACACTGTTGAATTTTTTCCCCAAAATTGTCGAAAGAATGTTTCGAATTCATTTTCTAAACTCATTTTGACGTACCAATGATTTAAAGCGAAACGAAGTTCGTACGGGATCAGCTAGTCTATATATATAAAAATGAATTTCTGTCTGTCTGTCTGTCTGTCTGTCTGTCTGTCTGTCTGTCTGTCTGTCTGTACTGATCTGATTTGCGTGAAACTTGGCAGGTGGGGGTATTGGAGGCAGGGGAAGGTTCCTATTGTGGTTTGAGACCCCTCCCTCGCTCATGAAGGGGGGGAGGGGCCACCCAAACAAAAGACAATTTTTTTTCATAACTCGAGTACGCATCAAGCAAATGGTATCAAATTTGGCATGAGGTGGTATTTGGGAACGAGGAATATTTCTATGAATATAAGATACCCCTCCCTCCTCTCAATGGGGTCAAAGGAAGGGGGGAGGGGGGTTACCTTACTATTTTTCATATAATTCGAAAACTAATCAAGATATTGGAACCAAATTTGGCACGGGAAGGTATTTGGATACGAAAAATATTTCTATGATTATTTGAGACCCAGCCCTCTTTTCAGTAGGGAGATATAAAGGGGGGGGGGGCCTCTTTTATAATTTTTTACATAACTCAAAAACAAATTAAGCAAATGGAACCAAATTTGGCATGGGCGGGTATTTGGATACAAAAACTATTTCTGTGATTATTTGAGACCCCCCTTCTTTCCTGTAGGGAGATGTAAAGAGGGGAGGGGCCTCTTTTATAATTTTTTACATAACTCAGAAACTAATTAAGCAAATGGAACCAAATTTGGCATGGGTGGGTTTTTGAGATCGTGACATGTTCTAATGATTGTTTGAGACCCCTGCCTTCTTCCAGCGGGGAGAGGGAAGAGGGGAGGAAGGAGTTTCATACAATTTTTCCTGCATAACTCAAGAACTATAACAGCAAATGGAACCAAATGTGGCATGGAACGATATTTGGGTACGAGAAATGCTTCTATGAATATTTGGTACCACTCACTCCTTCAAAGAGGTGGATGAAAAGGGGAAGAAGAGTTACAACTTTCAGTATAACTGGAGAGCTGATCGAGCAAATTGAATATTTGGCATGTGAGGGTATTTGGATACGTGAAATGTTTCTATTGTTAATTGAAGCCCCACCTGTTTTCAGTGGAAAGATATTAAGGGGGAAAGGGGGAATTCCTTACAATTTTTTCGCATAACTAGAGAATTAATAGAGAAAATGAAAAAAAATTTGGTATCAAAAAGTATTTGAGTACAAAAATACTTTTATGAATATTAAGTTCTCATTCCTCCATTTAATGGGGAGAACGGAAGGGGGATGGTACTTCCTTTCAAGTTTATGCATAACTCAAAAATTTACAACGCAAATAAAACCAAATTTGGCGTGGGATGGTATTTTAATACGAGAAATTTTTTACATCATACCTTTCCTTTCTTGCAGTGGGATACTAGGATTGGGAATAAAGGCAGGGAAGAGGAAAGCTTACATTTAACTTTTTTTTTACAAAATCCTAGAAATGGACAAAACTTAACATGGAAAATAATTTTGGTATGATTCTATGATCATCTGACACTCCATCCTCCTTTCAGTGAGAAGGTACATAGGAGGAGGGAGGTGAGCCCAATACAATTTTGTTAGCATAAGTTCTCAATTTATGCTAAAAAAAAGCCAACAAATGGAAAAAAAATGGCATGAATAGGTACTTGGTTACGAGATATGTTTCTACGATTGTTAAAGACCCTTACACTTTACAGTGTAGAGAGGAGAAGAAAGGAGGGGGTTCCATATAAATTTAGTTGTAAAGCTTAAAAACTTTTCAACCAATTTAACAATATTTGATTCAAAAAGATTTTTGGGAATGAATAAAATGGGTATGATTATTAAAGATCACCCCCCATTCATCAGGGGGGAAGGGAAGGACAGGGGGAGGCTCTCTTATCAGTTTTTAAGAATAAATCCAGAACATATCAAGCAAAAAACAACTATATTTTATCAGTTGGATTGTTTGCGTACGATTCATTTGAGACCCTCCTTTTTTAGGGCGAAGCTTAAAGAAACAGATTAAAATTATCAGATCTTTAACACAAATTTATAGATCAAGATGCAGAATATTAGTTAAAGTTTTTTTTTTGTGTGTTGCATTCCGAAACTCCAGCTGCAGCTCTCATTTTATAGCGGTTGCTTATGAATTATGTTATAATTTGATTTAAAATTATGCTAACAAAACAATTAAAATTTGAATAAATTCTGAAAATATCATTCGATTTTAAAAGGTGTAGCAAAGCACACCGGGTCAGCTAGTAGCTATATAATAATACTCCACGATTCAATTGGTGCCCTGGTATTGAAAACCTATCCGCTTCCCTTGTGTTGGATTTTACACTTGAGCTCGAACTGGAAATCGGCTTGAGAAATAATTGTATTATCAAGTGAGCTTAATAATTAAAGTTTCCAAAAAGTTTTAAAATAAATAAATTTCACCGTGATTCATGAGAAATTGGAATTATTATTAAAAACTTTATTCTATGAATGAGTTGCTTAGGGCAAGGTTGCAGAAATCACAGAAAAATCTGTAATTTCACAAAATTTTGAGGAAACTTTTATCACAGCATCTGTGTCACAATGCACGAAATTTTGAAATATATACAGATTTCATAGAATTTTTCAATTTCGAACGGATTTCCATAATTATAATTTTTGGGTCAATATAAAATTTAGGTTTCTTACTTTGAATTGAAAAAGTATGAAGAGATTTTCAACGTGAACTGATTTTTCCCGACAAAAATATAAAAATGACTCAATTCATCATGAATTTCAAGGAAATTAAAGAAAAAAAGAATATCACAAAGGAGAAATCACAAAAAAACTGATTTTTTTTCTCTAAAACATTGATTTTGAGCAATTTACAGTTTTTTTAGCAACATTTGTAATTTAAGGCGTATTTTTTTGTATTACTGACTCTGTCGTTATCTTCAAAAGTTGTTATGGGAAATATGACCCTAAACATGCACATTCAAATAATCAGTCAAATATACTAACGAATTTGATTTATGAGTTTAAAAAAATAAAATTTGAATTAAGAGAATCGATTCTTTCAAAAAAGGAATACAGTAAATCAGAGTGAAAATTGGACTTTTTTCAAGCAAGAAACAAATTTGAACGGATGTTTTGAGAACAACTTTGGAACGCAAAATTTCTTTTTTTACGTAAAAACATTAATTTTTTAACTTTAAAATCTTCAAAGATGAAATTTAATTGAAGTTTTCACAGTTACACAAGGATTAGGAATAAAAGCTATAAAAGATGTCGACAGCAGAAAATGGTTCCGCTCAAGATCATATTTTAGTTCCGCTCAAGATCAGCGTGGTTCCGCTCAAGATCAGAATTCTTACTTCAGTAAAACAGCTGCAGAGTTTTTAGGATTTACTCTAAAATTATCTAAAAATCATCATTAGAAAGCGGAAACCAAGATCTATCCGCTGAACTAAAAACATTTTTGTTCGGATATAGCTCATAGCCACACCGCTTGATCAACTGTTCCGAGTTGCGTCGAATTGAGCCATTTAGTTCCGCTCAAGATCATTTACCCTACTATTCTTCAATGAAAAATCCTAGTCAATTGCAGTTGAAATAACGAAACTTTAAGATTCAGGGTGGATTTTCAACTTTAATTATTAAGCTCGATTTCTACTAAAAATATTAATTATTATTGTGTGGATAAGCTGCAGAATCAGCGATGTAATTGGTGTGAATTTGGAACTCCAGCCGTGTTGGTCAGAAATTAGAAAAATATCTTGAGCGATTGCCTTGTTCCCGAAAAAATAGTCGAGTGATGACGGGATATTATTATCACTGGTTCTATCTCATATGGGAAAAATTAATACACAGGCAAGTTTTTGGAGCCTATGTTTTAAAAATTGTTTTTGGAGGTATATTCCTAAACTTAATTTCGATCAGGTTTTGTTCATCATCTCTAATTTAAGAAGTTGTATTTTTGGTATTTTTAGAAAATTGAATAGATGAAATTAAATATATGTATAAAAATATGTAAGAGATACATATATGGTCAGCAAATTCGAATTAAACACTGTAATTGCCTTAACAAATGTAATTTGTTAGGTCTAGGGAATTGCAAGTTACAGCTGATTTAGTTTGGTGGACCGATTTTTTTCCAAATTTAAGAGTTTAAGAAAATAATAAATTCTTTTATGCAACAATCACCCCCACGGAGTGGAAAAATTTTTAAATTCGAAAGAACAACCACTAGGAAAAGTTCGAATTTTTATAGAAATTCCAGCGTTTGCGAGTATTTTGTAACGGTTTTTAACCGCTTGGGGGGGGTGATCACCCCGATCACCCCCCCCATAGGACCGCGCCTGTGTGGCATTTTCTTTAGTGGAAGAATTTCTGAAGTCTTCCAACCTTTGGGAAATTGACTTGTTATGATAATTCTGTTGAAAAGATGAGTGACAGGATCTTGTATCAGCGGCATTAAGATTTTTATAAATTTCACAGGGGTATTGTCAAGTCCTACAGCGTTCGATTTGATGTTCCAAATCGCATTGACGAATTCCCGATTAAACACAGGATGCAAAGAAAACTGTTTCTTGTTTCAGGAAGTATTAGGTTAGCGGGCTCCACGCACAGGACAGTATGATTGCTCAGAAACATTTGGTTGATTTCATCAGGATCATATAAGCAAGGTTTAGGTGAAGAACCTTTACCAACACCTAGACTGCGAACTTGTTTCCAGAGATGTGTTGAGGAAAAACATCCACGGAGATAAATTCGTTTTTCGCCTTAACAATGAGTGAGGTTGCTCGAATCCTAGATATGTTTTTTGAACTGTTGCCTTTTTTCGGATTTTGCTATTAGGGGAGCATTTACCCTATCTTTATAGGCAATGTTTCGTTCGTAGATCGCTAAACACACGGCTGGTGTAAACCAAGGGTTATCATTCTTTCGAGTTCGGCACAAACGTATTGGAATATGTAGTTCATGCAATCTCCTAACATGATCAACAAAAAAGTCTAACATATTATCGGTGTTCTCTATACTATAAAAGTCTGTCCACGGAATTATCATGCAGCATACTGTATCGCAGGGGCATCGAAATTGACATAGTCTTTGTAGGTGCTCGGCGGTAACATTTTATTACAATGAACTTGTAAGGGACCCGGTTCCGTATATCAAATTTCACGTTAAACAATCCAGTAGTTTCTGAGTCTATAGGGAACAGATAGAACAGATGAGGGTCTTAATTCATTATAATGAGAAGTTTTTGTTAATTTTGTATTGAAGCTCCCCTCCTTTTTGGATTCGGAGTGGTTTGAAAGTATTATAGAAACCATTCCTGTTCTTAATAAGGGCTTCACACTAACGAAATCTGTTCGAATTGTATCATATTGTTATTAATTTTGTACGGGAGCCCTCTAT
Organism: Uranotaenia lowii; assembly: GCF_029784155.1. Classification (NCBI taxonomy): domain Eukaryota; kingdom Metazoa; phylum Arthropoda; class Insecta; order Diptera; family Culicidae; genus Uranotaenia; species Uranotaenia lowii. The sequence continues at coordinate 172,108,711 of NC_073693.1, forward strand.
TTTTAAGCCGGTGTTGTTTGAAAGCCTTTTAGAAACCATCTCAGACTCCAAAAACTCATACATATCAATATCTACATTGATTGGTTCAGTAATTTTTGAAAATTGTACGAATTGTGGCATTGTTTCTGTTAATTTTGTATGGGAGCTCCCCTTCCTTTCAGTCGGAAAGGTTGAAAAATATTCATGAAACCATCTCCACACCAAAAACTCTTACATACCAATTTTCGCATTGATAGGATCAGAAAATTATGAGTCTATAGTGAAAAAGCATGCAGTGAGTAGCAAACAGCTTTTGGTAATTCCAAGAGTATAAACTTGAGGAAAATAAATAAAAATTTTCAAAGAAAAAAATTAAGCGATACAAATTTTTCGGATCACACTGCTAGATGCACACTTGAACCAAATTATGATTTTAGTTTGAAATTTGGCTTTAAAAACCTGCAATATAAATAATGTTAAACAGTACACCGCGAAAATATGGAATTTTGTGCAGATTTTTCAGGTGAAGATCAGGTGCATGTTTCTTTAACAGCACATATTGTTCATAAATAATCAATAACATAATGAAAATCCTGTGGATGTTTTTTTTTTTTAATAAAATTTTGGATATTTTGCATAAAACAAAATTTAGACAATTAACTCAAATTCTACTTCATATTTGTTAATTTCAGCTAAATTTTGCGTACAAACTAATTTTGATTAAAAAAAATTGAAATCTGAAACTTGAATTGACAAGCAAATTTTTAAGCTTAATCTTTAGAAGCTTAATTTAAAAGCTTAATCTTTTTCTGAATTTTGAATCTGCATTCTGAATCTGAATTCTGAACCTGTTATAAAAAATTGGACTTTGAATCTGTTTCCGAATTTCTAAACGATTTTTGAAAATACAAAATATACGATTTCCAAATCTCAATTCAAGATTAGAATTTTATGAGTTTTATTCATGAATGTATAATTTAAATTCTGTTTTTCTGGTTTAATCTTAATTAATTTTTTAAATTATTTATTTTTTATCTGTATTGTGAATCTGGATTAAAATTTCTGCTTTATGTGCAATCTCCAAACTATTCGAATTAGTCGTCATGGATCCGATTTTCTCGTACTGTAAGCAAAATTTTTCAATCGATCAGCACCGTTTTATGCCCAAACGTTCTACGACAACTAACCTGTTGACATTCACCTCCTATGTACATGAAAGTTTTGCTGCTAAGTCTCAAACTGACGCGAACCACGATATCACCATTGGTAAGCTTGGGCGCTTAGGATTCTGCGGACCTTTACTTGGCTGGTTCCGCAGTTACGTAGGACGTAAATTGACAGTTCGCACTGGAGACACTCTCTCCAGCCAGTTCTCTGCTTCCTCTGGTGTGCCCCAAGGTAGTCACTTAGGACCGATTATCTTCTTAATCTATTTCAACGATGTGCTCACACTCCTTGACGGCACGAAACTTTGTTATGCTGATGATCTTAAACTGTTCTACGCCATAAACGGTCAGGACGACATTGATTTTCTGCAAAACCAGTTTAATCTTTTCGCACAGTGGTGCGACATCAACTGCCTGCCTTTGAATCGCAGTAAATGTGCAGTCATCAGTTTCTCTCGAAGACGGCAGCCTTTTTGGGCGGAGTACTTCTTAGGAAATGAGTCCATTGCACGGGTGGACCACATCAATGATTTAGGCGTAACACTCGACCGTAAGCTGGAATTCAAAACACATACGAACAACGTCATCGATAAAGGTTCTAGAAGCTTCGGATTTTTATTTCGAGTGGCCAAGGAATTCAAGGACGTGTATTGCCTGAAGAGCCTGTATTGCAGCATAGTTCGATCCATCCTCGAATACGCCTCAGCTGTCTGGTGTCCTTACTACCAGAACGGTAATGAGCGGCTCGAGGCTATCCAGAGGCGCTTTTTGCGTTATACCCTCGGACACCTTAACTGGCAAGACCCGTTCCACATGCCAAGCTACGAACATCGATGTCGTCTTATAGACATAGATACTCTTCATGCCCGAAGAAATGCAACACGAGCTTCTTTTGTCGCCGATCTACTGACATCGCGTATCGATTGTCCTACGCTACCGGAAGCTATTCCTCTTAGTGTGAGACCCCATGGACTGAGAAACCAGGACCTTCAACTGTATGTACCAATTCGATTGAATAACTATGAAGCCAATAGTGCATTCATCGGTGTAATGAAAACGTTCAACCGCTTTTCCGAGCTCTTCGACTTCGACGATTCGCGGGATGTTTTCCGAAGAAATGTTTTAAGAATATCAAAAAATCGCTAATTAGATGTAAATTTTATGTAACTTTAACTTTAAGTCGTCATTTGGACCTATACTTGGTCCGTTGACTGAATAAACAAATAAACAAATAAAAAATTCGAATTCCAAAAAATGAATCTGAATTTGATCCATTTACAAGCTTTAAATGTATAAATTATGTGTGAAAATTAAGTTTAACATGGAATTTGGAAATTAAACAAAATTCTTCATATTCATTTTCATATTCAAAAAACTTTTATTCAAATATTGAAAATGCATTGATTTGCGAAAATCATGATTCAAATTTTATATGAAATGCATAACCAAATTTGAACCAGGATTTTATTTTGTTTGGGCTTTTGATTTTTTTTTTGGGTAACTGGGCTGTAATTTCGGTTTGGTCTTAAAAAAAAGGCACAGAAATCACTTCAACTTAAAGCTTTCTCTTTATTTTCTGCTTTGAATTTTACATATTAAATAACTACGATTCACTGAAATTTGAAGGTAACCCTATCACCAACTACGGATCAACAGAAACGCCCGAATTTAAATGGAACTGAACTGTTATTCTGGGTGCGACGCTATTTACAGACCCCCCCCCCCCCCCCCAACTTTGGGTTGCAAAAATCGAACAATTTAATATCATTTTTTTTTTCTTGATACTATAACAAATCACATTGTAATTTTTTTTTTAATTAAAATTTCAAAACCAATAAATATTTTATGTAAACACTCGATCATTGAAAATTAAATTAACCATTTTGATTTTAAATGACAAAGCCTTCATTCGATAATTAATATTCACATTATTTCAAAAAATCAGGAATATTACACCGATGATTTCAAAAGTTTTGCCAGGCTGATCTCGAGAAATGTGTAGTTGTTTGAAATTTTTTTTATAGAATGAATCATCAAACCAGATAATTCCACTTTTGTCAGCCGGATTAGGTTGTTTTTCTTTCGTAAGAGATGAGGAGTGATTTTTTGTATCCCGTTCTGTTCGTGTGTTGAATCCATTCAATGACGTATGAGGTACTTGAGACGAAATTATTATAAAGGCCAATTGAAACAGTTTTTTTCTGTTGCATATTGAATGGTGGGTAAGGATATGTGGTTCTGGGAAGATTTTGGCACATAAATGGGATTAGTTCTACTTGACACGTAATACGAATTCATGAAAGACAGGACATTCGGATACATCTGTTTTAGATCGTTTTTGCTAATTTCTTTAAAGGAAATTTCGATAAAGGAAACGTAGAGCCTGTCTTTAAGGATTCGAACCATGGTAAAGTCATTTGAGATAAGTCAACCGTTGAACTGTTTGATTTTCCATCATCAATAAGTTTTAGCTCGGTGACATTTACATCAGACTTACAGAGGACTCGGTGCCGTGTTTGTTCCTGTGTTTGCAAATATTTACTTTTCCACAGTAGGTAAAGAGAATTCCCGATCATGTTGGGACTCCCTGAAATGGATCCTTGCTTCGTTCCTTGCTTGCAATTGGCCGGCTAATCCTGTAGCTCTTCAAACATCAGAAACTGTGATGAATAAAGCGTCGGTTTCCAGCAGCCTTTCAACCGGAACGTATTAATCTAAGCTAATTGTCAATTCCTGCCCTATCGCAGCTATTTATCATTATTATATTAGCTTTTAATGCGCCGGTTTGATGTTTTTCATTCCACATTCGGCATATCGCCGGTACGAATCGTATCCTGGAAAGGGATATCTAATGGGGAGGAACAATCGAATCGTCGAACAACACAATTTGGTTTTCCGATCTTTGGCTGCTTCTTTTCACACTTTTCTAGCACCCGGAGTTTCCAACCGAGAGGGTACTGCGAAAGACGAAAAAACCCATCGATTGATCGGACCAACAAGAGCCCAATATTTAGTGGAGGACAAAAAGGAACATTTTCAACGCATGCACACACCGGTTCGGGGTTTTAATTTAATAACATCATAATACAAATGTAAGCACCTTCCTTTTTTTTCGGTGTATCCGATTTTTCCCTCGGTTTCAAAATCCTTTCAGCTGTTACCGACTTTTTCTAGAGGGAAAATCAACCCGAGAATAGAATGCATTCCGGCTCTTGACGGCGATCATGGATTCACGCGATTCTGGCCACAAGGAGGTTTAATCCTTTTTCCAGCGCGCGTACCTGCATCGTCTTCACGAGGATACTTTGGCTAGTTGAAAGAATAAAAAAAAACTGTAATAAATACGTTCAAGTACCTACGGTGAGTGAGAGTTACTGTTCTGAATTGGAAACAAATTGTATGCCGGCTGCCGAAGCTGCAGGGTTCTGAGAAATAAAAACCGAATTTCGCTCAGCTGTTTTTCATCGTTTTTATGTAGGTATGATGTACTTGAAGAAGCTGAATGCTCTGAGGGTTTATTTTTTTTTTAAACATTTTTGCCTCCGGCTTTATTTGCCATTATTGTAATGAAAGTGATCGAGTTAACACTTGGCCTCTTCGAAGGTATAAAAAGGATCATAGGGGTATACAGGTAATTTTAACATTCAAATTTCAGTGATTCATAATTATGGCGATTGACAAACATTACAATTCAACATTACAATAAAAAATGTATGAGGAATCATGAAATTAAACTACTTTTACAGCAAAAATGACTAAAATTACAAAATTGACACCAAATAACAAAATAGATAAAATAAACAAAAATGGCACACATACGTGATAAAATTTAAAAACACTATTGAGTTTCTGTATTCAAAGTTGAGAGAGGTGAGTTCCGAAAATAAAACGTAAGATTTGTGAAGGTGAAATGAACCGTGCGTGATACGTGAGACGTGAGTAAAAGTGCCATGAGAATTGAGAAGTGAAACGCGAGATGAGAGATGAGAGAAGTGAAACGCGAGATGAGAGATGAGAGATGAGAGATGAGAGATGAGAGATGAGAGATGAGAGATGAGAGATGAGAGATGAGAGATGAGAGATGAGAGATGAGAGATGAGAGATGAGAGATGAGAGATGAGAGATGAGAGATGAGAGATGAGAGATGAGAGATGAGAGATGAGAGATGAGAGATGAGAGATGAGAGATGAGAGATGAGAGATGAGAGATGAGAGATGAGAGATGAGAGATGAGAGATGAGAGATGAGAGATGAGAGATGAGAGATGAGAGATGAGAGATGAGAGATGAGAGATGAGAGATGAGAGATGAGAGATGAGAGATGAGAGATGAGAGATGAGAGATGAGAGATGAGAGATGAGAGATGAGAGATGAGAGATGAGAGATGAGAGATGAGAGATGAGAGATGAGAGATGAGAGATGAGAGATGAGAGATGAGAAATGAGAGATGAGAGATGAGAGATGAGAGATGAGAGATGAGAGATGAGAGATAAGAGATGAGAGATGAGAGATGAGAGATGAGAGATGAGAGATGAGAGATGAGAGATGAGAGATGAGAGATGAGAAATGAGAGATGAGAGATGAGAGATGAGAGATGAGAGATGAGAGATGAGAAATGAGAGATGAGAGATGAGAGATGAGAGATGAGAGATGAGAGATGAGAGATGAGAGATGAGAGATGAGAAATGAGAGATGAGAGATGAGAGATGAGAGATGAGAGATGAGAGATGCGAAATAAGAGATGAGAGATGCGAGATGAGAGATGAGAGATGAGAGAAGAGAGATGAGAGATGAGAGATGAGTGATGAGAGATGAGAGATGAGAGATGAGAGATGAGAGATGAGAGATGAGAGATGAGAGATGAGAGATGAGAGATGAGAGATGAGAGATGAGAGATGAGAGATGAGAGATGAGAGATGAGAGATGAGAGATGAGAGATGAGAGATGAGAGATGAGAGATGAGAGATGAGAGATGAGAGATGAGAGATGAGAGATGAGAGATGAGAGATGAGAGATGAGAGATGAGAGATGAGAGATGAGAGATGAGAGATGAGAGATGAGAGATGAGAGATGAGAGATGAGAGATGAGAGATGAGAGATGAGAGATGAGAGATGAGAGATGAGAGATGAGAGATGAGAGATGAGAGATGAGAGATGAGAGATGAGAGATGAGAGATGAGAGATGAGAGATGAGAGATGAGAGATGAGAGATGAGAGATGAGAGATGAGACATGAGAGATGAGAGATGAGAGATGAGAGATGAGAGATGAGAGATGAGAGATGAGAGATGAGAGATGAGAGATGAGAGATGAGAGATGAGAGATGAGAGATGAGAGATGAGAGATGAGAGATGAGAGATGAGAGATGAGAGATGAGAGATGAGAGATGAGAGATGAGAGATGAGAGATGAGAGATGAGAGATGAGAGATGAGAGATGAGAGATGAGAGATGAGAGATGAGAGATGAGAGATGAGAGATGAGAGATGAGAGATGAGAGATGAGAGATGAGAGATGAGAGATGAGATATGAGATATGAGAGATGAGAGATGAGAGATGAGAGATGAGAGATGAGAGATGAGAGATGAGAGATGAGAGATGAGAGATGAGAGATGAGAGATGAGAGATGAGAGATGAGAGATGAGAGATGAGAGATGAGAGATGAGAGATGAGAGATGAGAGATGAGAGATGAGAGATGAGAGATGAGAGATGAGAGATGAGAGATGAGAGATGAGAGATGAGAGATGAGAGATGAGAGATGAGAGATGAGAGATGAGAGATGAGAGATGAGAGATGAGAGATGAGAGATGAGAGATGAGAGATGAGAGATGAGAGATGAGAGATGAGAGATGAGAGATGAGAGATGAGAGATGAGAGATGAGAGATGAGAGATGAGAGATGAGAGATGAGAGATGAGAGATGAGAGATGAGAGATGAGAGATGAGAGATGAGAGATGAGAGATGAGAGATGAGAGATGAGAGATGAGAGATGAGAGATGAGAGATGAGAGATGAGAGATGAGAGATGAGAGATGAGAGATGAGAGATGAGAGATGAGAGATGAGAGATGAGAGTTGAGAGATGAGAGATGAGAGATGTGAAACCACACGTATGTGTATACGTTCCATATACACGGGCTTGTGATATAGCTCATTTGGCAAGTCATTTGCTTCCTGAGCAGTCGTCCGTGAGTTCGAGCCCAAGAGTAAACATCGAACACAATTGTAGCTGATAAATTTTTCAATAACTGTCCGTCAACTGCAACGTTGATAAAGTCGCGAATGCCATAAAGATGGTAAAACGACTATAACCGAATGAAAAAAAAAAGTTCCATATACATATACATCTTAGAATGATCTTTTGAAAGTTGAAAAAACAGCATTTATCTACCAAAGTGGTTGCAATATACATATATAAATTTCGTTTCCTACTAAAACAACGAAAAATACACCAATTGGGCGCTATCCGACACCTTATTCGTACCTATCGTAAGAATAAAAGAGAGCGCAAAATGTTGCTCTCATAGCCTTAAATTCATTGCCAGCGAAAATATTTTCCAGTTCTCTCATTGATCAAAATTAGTCAATTTTCATCTGATTTTCAGCCATCTGGATGCACTGCTGGTTGCAGAAAGAACATAACGATGATTTTCTCACTTGAAGCCCGTGCGAAAAAAACATGGCGGATTTTCTATCATATTCGATTTTAACTGACTTCAGTAGCAATTGCGATTCGCAACACCATCATAAACTACTTAAGTTATCTATTCTGATACGATTTTATGTTTGCTGGAATGTGGGATGTGTGATGAGAGGTGTAAGATAAGAGTGTAAGATGTGAAATTTTAGATATAATATGTAAGAAGGGATTCGTTAAAAATGAGATATGAGATAAGAGTAACATGTGAAAAGTGTATAACACATGAAACTTAAAATGTGATAATTGAAAAGTGAGATGTTAGAAGGTGACATCCAATTTCTACTGAATACCGGCAAAGACAATTGTCGTATGATTATATAACTTACTCTAGCAAAGGCACTTGCTCAATAACCTATGAAAAAAATGTTGATGTTGTTGTGTCTTTAAAATTGATCAATTTTCCAACTATTCACGATGAAAGTTCCATAAATATTATTTGCCCTAGTTATCAAGGTCCGCAAAATACTTCAGAATATGGACACCTTTCCAGTTTGATGTTCAAAAATTAACTGCTGATCATCTCGATTTGCATAACCGTGCTGTTTAGTAGTGCCTTTCGGTTGTTTGAGCACCTAGACTTGAACTTACAATCAAGTAATGTTCGCTTCCATTAATTAGACTCCATAAACTCTTCATTTTAGTTGTCTCCCGTTTTAGTTCCGATCATAATCGGTGGCAGTTTGCTTTCATTTTTAATTACAAAGCGAAACTTTTACGTGTGATGGACGGGTAGCCATCAACCATGTTGCTTATCATACCTCGTCGCTTTTAAATAATTACGATCAACTTGCGCACGCATGAGGTGAGCATTCCGGTTCGTTTTGAAATGTTTGTATTTGCTAGGGGTGAGCACAATTATTCGCCTTGTTGCATAAACAACAAATTAATTTCCACTGTTTGCGATTCCGGCTTGAGTAGAAGGAGAAAGACAATCGCAAAAGTGTGTTAAGTAACGTCAAATTGGATATAAGCTACCACTTTTTATTGGGATGACGTCTTACGTTCCCGAATTAGCCTACGGGTGCAACTCGGAAACTAAACAACTCAATTAGCTTAACACCTGCTCCCCCGAAACCGGAAAGGTGCTCTTCACGTTTTTACTACCATTATACGTATAGCTTCGTTTCAAAGCTCACGTGCCTCCCAAAGTGGCCAGACACCTCCAAGCCAAGAATGATATCTTTTAGTTCTCGAGTCGATCCTTCAGCTCTCGCTAAAGGTGATTCCATTTCGTCGGGTTGAGTTTACATCATCGTTCGTTCAACAGCTCCTATAGATTTATGGCATATCCATTTTCAAAAGGACTTGGCCCGAGATAAAGACATGCTGTTTCGGTCCGAAGATGTCTGTACGTTCCGTTTCGGCAGCCTAGAGCCTCAGTCAAAGGACCACACAAATGGGACATAACCAATTAGATACAGTTAATAATGACGTCGTCGTCGGCTCTTTCGGTCGCCGCCACTACACTTACTCGAAGACTCACTCCTCCTCGAATCAGAACAGTTCTGTTCGGTTCAGGAGGAAACTTTCCCGAAAAACATGGATGAAGATGGAAGACCAACACCAGGGAAAAAAGGACCTCAGGGCACGAATCCGCTAAGTTATGGGCAAAGGCACCGCAATCATCACATCATTTTGTCTTCCGTAAATTAAAACATCACGGACTGGCGGCGACTTCAGCTTACCATGCATGCGGTAGGGCTTTGTTTTTGCTTTTCATTTTTGGTGGGTTGGGCCAAATTCGTCACGGTCGTTTGTTGCTGATGGGAATGAAGTTTGGGATGCGAGCAACTTTGCCGAAGTTTGGCTGTGCAATTTTGGAATGTTGCAGTTTATCTTAATTTATGAATGTATCAAAATTTATTTCTTTTCCATCATGCTACCTTCCTTCCAATCAAAGAGATGATGTTTTCATGAAGTTTTATGGAAAATCAGTTGATGTGAATTGTTATTGTACTTTAAGAAGTTTACTAAGAAATTACTCTTGATGACTGCTTCAAAACCTTTATAACATCATTTAGAGCTCTTGCTTTATTTCTTTAAAAAATCTTCTATGAACAAAACATTTTCGGAATACCATAAAGCAATTGAGGTACATCTTTATTCAAACCATCAGACTTTTATAAGACTCTTGACGATAATACCAAATTGGTGCATGGATTTTTAAAACACACTGTCCTGTAGAAAATTTCTTAGAAATAAAATAGGCTGATAAGTAAAACGTTACTGACTTCTTTAGGTAGAGGAAAAATCGTTTCTAAAAAAAAAAAGATTTTTTTTTTCATACAAACCAGGAATTGTGAGTCACTTGCGAAAACGTTATTTTAAATAATACATGCAGATTTTATTCGTACCAATTCATCATTACATTTATATTACATTATTACATTAAATTAGGTGTTCAGTTCAATAATGAACTGTCCATAGCCCTATAGTTTACTTCTCACTAAAATTTATTTATTCGATTTAAATTTGCTTAGCACAATCAAGTATTATTAAGTAGGAGAACATCCTGTAATGTCAAAAAAATTTTAAACTTACAACTAAAAACTAACCTAAAAATAAACTAATTATAGAGAGAACGAATCTCTTCGATGGAAGTCTGCATCGATTTGCCTCTGAAGTTGGAGATGATTTTGTTGGCCATCTCTTTGATAGATTCAATGCCCGCAACCCGATGAAGATCTTCGGTGCTGTGCCAAGGTGGAAGCCGCAAAATCATTTTCAGAACCTTGTTCTGAATCCTCTGGATGGCTTTCTTCCTCATCGCGCAGCAGCTAGACCAAATCGGAACTGCGTACATTATCGCTGGTCGGAACACCTGTTTATATATCAGCATCTTATTTCGCAGACACAACTTAGATTTCCTGTTGATGAGAGAATAAAGAGATTTAGTGTATTTATTACATTTTGATTGAATATCTTCAATGTGATTTTTAAAAGTAAGGTTCCGATCAAGTGTAAGTCCCAAGTACTTCACGTGATCAGACCATTCTAATAAAAGTTATGGAATGATTTTCATTAGGTTTTAAAAAATTTGCTCTTGACTTATGGGGAAATAAAATAGTTTGAGTTTTGGAAGCGTTAGGAGAAATTTTCCACATTTTCAAGTAATTCAAAAAGGAATTTAAATTTTGTTGCAATTTACTGCGTACCACCCGTAAATTTCGACCTTTGGCTGAAAGCAAAGTATCATCAGCAAATAATCTTCTACTTTTTCCTTCTGATACATCAGGAAGACCAGAAGTTAAAATATTGTATAAAATTGGCCCAAGTATACTGCCCTGAGGGACCCCAGCTCTAATGGGTGTCCTTTCAGAGTATGAATTTTGATAGTTTACTTGTAAGGTTCGGCTAGTCAAATAATTTTGTATAATTTTGGTGAGATATACGGGAAAATCAAATCGAGCTACTAAACCTTTGTGCCAAACACTGTCAAAGGTTTTTCAATATCAAGAAGAGCAACACCAGTTAATTATATTAGTTACACTCAAAAATTGATGTGTAGTAGAATGTCCATGACGAAAACCAAATTGTTCATCAGGGAAAATAGAATTCTGATTAATGTGAATCATCATTCTATTCAAAATAACTCTCTCAAATAGTTTACTTAAAGAAGGAAGCAAACTAATTGGTCGATAACTTGAAGGCTTTGAAGCACATTTTCCAGGTTTCAAAATTGGAGTTACTTTGGCATTTTAACATGTATTGAGAAAATAAGCCAAGTGAAAACATTTGTTGAAGATTTTAACTTAAAAATTTAAAGTGCTTTCAGGCAACTTTTTAATATGAGTATAGAAAATCCCATCTTCCCCCGGGGCTTTCATATTTTGAAATTTTTTGAAAATCAATTTAAGTTCATCAATATTTGTCTCAAAAGAACTTTCAAATACATTTTGTTTAGAAAGAATATCATCAAATTCAAGGGAAATTTGAGCATCAATTGTACCAACAACGTATTTAAAATCATGAGCAGACTCAAATTGCTGGGCCAATTTTCGAGCTTTTTCTGCGTTAGTTAAAAGAAGTTTATCCCCGTCTTTCAAAGTAGGAATTGGCTTCTGGTGCTTTTTCAGAATTTTAGTTAAGAACTATCTTATATGAAATATGAAAAAGGTGCCTATTTTGAGAAAAAAAAATTTTGAAGCTTTTCTGTGTTGAACCAATGAATTCAAATTATCGCTAAAGTTTGGTTTTTTTCTAGTGTAAGTTAGTGAACTTTATGAAAGTTTTTCAAAAAAAAGCGGGACATTTTGAGGAAAAAGCGGGACAGCAGGACATTCAACAAAAAAGCGGGACATGTCCCGCTTTTGCGGAACGGATGGCAACCCTAGCTTATAGATGCTGATCGTGTTTCAATGGTCGTGTTTCAATTTTATTTTAGGAATTTTGGTTAACTTGCTATCTAGCAATAAGTACAAAAAAATGACGAAAAAACTAAGTCTTTGCACCGTGAATACCAACATTTTTCATTTTTTTCTAAATATCTTCAAACTATGCATGAATGAATAATAAAACGAAGTTGTGTTGAACAAAATTAGTGAACCTACATATAAGAGAAGCGACGTCTGAAACACACATTTCCAATCGATACAAAAGAACTGCCAAAATTGATTCCAATCGATCCGAGCATTTGTCGCAGATCTTTTACCTTTCTTATTGAAAACTCAACCAAGGAAGGTATTGTGATTGTTGTTATAGTTCAAACAGATAATTTTAAAGCTGGTCACATGAATTAATGATTAGATGCAATTTTTTTCAATGCTTTGATGATTCGTGTTCCTAGTTAGAAAACTATCAGATTGTTAACGAAATTCAAGTCATTCATACCGTTCAATGTTGTTTTGTTGGATTGAAGGAGCGTTCACTTTAGAGCTTAAACATTGAGCCAGAAAACAGTGCTGAGGATTTTTTTTGTTCAAGATTTTGGCGATATTGCCACATACTTTATTTTTAAAGGGATCAGATGTCGCTTCTCTTATATGAAGGTTCACTAAACAAAATCAAGAGCTTTGAAAAGTTTAAGTTATTTTCACTTGACCCACTGCAGTTTATGATATTAAATCATGAAACGAACTTACCTGTCAAAAGTCAGGTTTTCAGGAACTCGTTACAGTAACTCCAGATCTTCCATTCCCGGGTCGATTCCGGTAAATTCCATCCGAATTTTACAAAGCTTGAATGTTCTTAATAAGAGGCACATCCATGTTTGTTAACCACCGTTATCTTTACAATTTTCTCCGGACCAAGGTTTTTTGAATCACGAGGCTCTCCGAATTTCACAGTAAGTAGACGAGGAGTGAGCGAGGCTCTCAATGAGTTTGTTTACAAACATAAGATTATTTCGGTATCGATTTTTGAAAAGGGCCAATACGCCAAGACCTCTGGTTTTTGAAAAACGCTTTCGAGGATTCAGAAAAAATAATCTTTTTCCTATTTCGCTGTATCATTTTCCTAACTTAGTATCTAAACTTCTTTAAAATAAGCGTAATTTCATTCCGCGATAGTTGAATATAGGTTTTCCGAGATTGTAACATAAAAAAAGAATAAATTGGATTTTTGGCCCCTTGGATTGCTCATTTTGTTGATTCGCCAAAATGTAAGCGCCCTTTAAAAATCCAGAATGACTGTTCGCTCTTTGGTTCACTCACCTTAACGGCAAATTTCAGGCAAGTTTCGGCTTGAAAACTCACGCAAGTTGATTCAATGAGTACATTAGCACAATTTTCAGCTAATTACTAACGAGCCTATAGTAAACAAAGAGACGAAATGTTACGATTGGAATTTTTGATTATCTGTCAGTGTCATTCCAATCGAGCAAAACCAAGCAGTCTTAAAGGCAGCTCTACAGCAGGGTTGCAAGCTCATTATTTTAAAAGGGATCAGATGGCGCCTCTTTGTTTACTATAGTCTCTTTACTAATTACTATCACCAATTTACTGATATTTGCGTTATTTAGCCTTGCAAAACCGATTTAAAAAAAAAAGAATGTCCTTTTTTGATCCCAAAATTACTATTGGCCTTTTTGTTTGCGAGGAAATTTGGGAGGGGGGAAATCCTTTTGAAAAGAAAACAAAACAAAAATGACGTTTGGCCCCTGGTATCATAAGACGAAAGGGCCAACCCTTATTGGATACTCATAAAAAATGCTATTCACCTTATTTAAAAAATTAAATTTTACGATGCTGAATCGAGAAAAGTAAAAAGAAATAGTAAAGTTTAACACGTTTATATGATAATCTGGATTTGTTTACAGTTGGCGCATTTGCCGTATTCAAAAATCGATACGGATTTGCTCAGCTTTTCTGTGGTTTGTTGGTAAACAAACTCCTTGAGTTGCGCAGTTGCATTGGCGATTGCGAAGCTTATTTTTGACAGATCATGTGTGTGCAGGAAAATGTAAACAAAATGGTAGAAATGCTAGCTTGTAATAAATCATCATTTTCTCCGATTTGGCAAGGATTTTCAAAAAATGGTAAATACAAACTTAAAGTAGAAGGTTCAGAGATTGTTGTGAGCTTTAGCAGTAAATGTATGTGCCGTGAGGCATCGTAAATCGACGACAAAAAAAGTCATTTTGTTACTATTTCAAAAACCTCTCGGAGTATTTCATATGTTTTTGATTGAAAACTTAAGCCAAATTCACATTTTCAATTGCAATTTGGTAAAAGAGAAGTCAATTTACGTTTCTTCAAAATTTGGAAAAGCCCAAACAATTGATAAGCTTGAAATTTCTATTCAAAAATACATAGATTATTGCTTTTTCAGGCGTAATAATTTCACAGCTGCAGGGCGGATTTGTATATTTGATGGTGATTGAAGTGAATAAAAAATAGTATCCTTGAACTACCACACAATTTAAGTTTACTTTTATGCTATTCAATTGACATCATTCAATAGTTTTATCATATTTTGTACTTTTATCGGACCAATTGTCTGTTTTTTTGAGAAAACTTATTGAAAATTAAATTAATGTAACCACTAGCCGAACAGAATGTCAATTAAGAATTTAACATTTTATACTGTCTGAAGATGAAATTTCTTCAAGTTTTATATCGAACTTACTTATGATATGTATTACTAAACTAAACTCAATCCAATAGTTAGTTGATGGGAACAACGAAAATATCGTGCATACATACATACCAGCGAAAAGCACATAAAGTTCAATATAAAGATATAATATTAAAGTATAGAAAAGAATTAATTTACATGTTGGTTTTTTTCCTCACTGACTGACTATTTTAAAATGGAACAATGATATAGAATTTAAACGGGGTGAATTAATTTATATTTTAAATTAAAAATTAAATTAATAATTTAAGTGAAAATAAACTAAAATTTTTCAAAGGGGTGCTTTTTTTATATTCATTTGGATTTATGAAAACTTTACTCAAAAGATTATAAAATAATTTATCGTTCACCCGGAATGTTGCTCAGGCAACATCGAACTACTTCAGATGGCAGCAGCGCAGCTTCGAAACAGCGAATAGCCTAAATAGCCAATATGGCTGAATCGCGAATTTGATAATCGGCAACACCTCTTATAAATACACACCTTGCTCCGGACCTTCTGTCAACAACGTCCTATTTAAACACCAGCCTACTGTCCTATACATAACTTAACACCAAAAGTTTCATGTGTTGGAATGGAATATGATAATTGATTTCTCAAATGTTTTATTGCGATTTTATTCTCGCGCTCGACTTTAATCACAAAAATTTCGTCAATCTCAAATTTCGTCAATCTCAAATTTCGCCTTAGAACAAGTTTACTCGTGTTGGGGAAAAGTGGTAGAAATTTTGACACTTGTAGCACATTTTGAAAATTTCACTATGTGAAAATGTTTTCAATATTTTTGGGCGTGGTATTTTTTTACAGCACTATTTCTATTTCAACCGTTTGTGATAGAAATATCGCCATTTTTGCATCACAGCATTCAAAACTAGAACACTTTTTGTAAAAAAAAAACTAGATGGATGCAGATCTTGAAAATGTTTTTGCAATGTAAAGTTTTCAAAATGTGCTAAAATTGTCAAAATTTCTTCCATTTTTTCCCAACACGAGTAAACTTGTTTTTATGATTTCGCTCTTTTGTCTCACCAATAGATGTGTACACCTCTTGAATTTGAAAATTAACTATCCTACAATTAAAATGGTCTTCTATGGAACTGAGAGAACGGTCACTTTTTTTCATAAAAATCTTATTCAAAAAAATTATTGGAGAAAACTTTTAAAATTTACTCAATAGTTCAAACGAAAAGTCTTAAAATATTTACTGTGCATTTTTTAAATAAAAAAAAATAACTTGAAAAGATGTTCGTTTCAATGACTCCAGGGAAAATCGAATGTGTGATCCTTTATGATGGATAAATCAATTTTTTTTTCTGCTCAATTCCCAAAAGCTCAGGAAATGGGATAAATATTTCGCGTTTATCATAAATGGTAATTTCCTATCTAACAGCCTGAATTAAAAAAAAAGTGATGATTAAAGTATTTGTGTTCGTTTGTTAAATTGTTAATCTCCTTAAAGAGTCACTCCTTTCTGATTTTGTATACGTGAAAGAAAAATTTCTTCGATTAAGTGGCCTGATTTCAATGTTACGTAGATATGTCTACCCTTTATGTCAGAATTAGAATTTAGACATCTAAATGGCATTTCTAAAGTCTCTCCACAATGTAGGAGACATAACTTATTCCTGGAAACTAGAAACACCTATCACGTATACTTTTCCTTTGCTTTCTGGGCCTTGTAATACGTTTTACAAAAATGACTCGCATTTGATTCCTTGGAGAAATCCAAACAAACAAATTTATTAGTTGTCGCTAACGGAAACGTAATACAAAATATACCTACTATGTTGTAAATGTAAACAAAATAATTCAAGAACGTACAACGCAAGGTGAAGTTAAAGATTCTTGAAAATTGTTGATAGCTATTAACCCAAGAAAATCACAATATTTTGTCCATGTTTTATGCAAATTGCAAAGTCTTTATGAGTGGAGTCATTTGATAAAATTTTAAATTCGCCAGTATTTTTCAAATGGTGTCGGTAGCGAAAAATAAAGGCCACCCTAGTATGGTACATAGATCAACTGATAAATAAAACAGTAATAGAATAGAAATTATATGAAGAGTAAATTCGGTTTTCGTGTGTAGTTTAATTTTTATTGAAATGTGGGGTGAGAACCCTTCATTGATCCAAATAAAAATTATTCGCCCCCCCTCAACTAAGCATAATAAAACGATGAACAACGTTACCATGTATTGTTTTATCGTATTAAAATCAAATTTCCGCTTCACTGTTTGTTTTGTCAGACTGAGACTGCTTCAAACGTTTCACTCTTTGTGTTATTGGAAAAATTTCCAAGACATTTCCCAGCGTTACGTTCCCTCCTGCCTTAGAGCAACATTGCATTGGTTGGGGGCGATGCATGAATAAAGCAAAAGTTGGACCACAACCCAACAAAGAAAGCAACTTCTCCAGCGAGTTTAATGAAGATTGTTTTTCCCATTTTTCCTTTTTACCAGTTGTATGCCATGTCAAATCGAGCGCAACATACACGAACATTCGGGAAACACAACACACAACAGCAATAAGAAAGGGGGCACAGAAGAACTTCCACATAAAATATATTCATATAAAAATTCCCGCACAAAAGAGTGCACAAAGTGGCGGCAACTTGAAGTGTCATTCCGATCACGCCATCATTTTTGCCGCCAGGTACAACATCAACAAACACACAGTGGCACCTCGCGGATCTTGATTCAAATGGTTGATGGTGGGAGGAACGCCTAGAAGGGGTTTAGGACAAAAGCCTATGCCGTTGTAGGCGAGAACAAAATGGCGTTACTTCCGTTTTTATTTCTCTGCCCAGAAGGTCCAAGCCGAACACAAAAAGCGCCGCGCTACTCGTCGTGGTCGTCCGTTCGCTTTCGGTAGCTCTCGGAGTTGTTGCACAATTATTTAAGGCTCTTTGTTCCAGTTCATGTGGTCGTCGTCGTCGTATATTTTTTATTGTCATTCTAATGAGGCGTAGCTATCTGCGGGGGTAGGAATTGTACGTCGTCGTTGGTACACCTTGTAAGTATTTATTATGTGAACTTAAGCCTGATTTGCTGACGATCTTGAAGAAGGAAAGGCAAGGCAAATGAAGGCGCAAAACGACACGGTACAGTGGTCACCTTTTGTGTACCGTTTTTGATCGATGTTGGTAGATAAACACGAATGACAATCAAATAATCGACCTCATTCTCCTTTTCTTGATCAAGTTTAATTCGAAAGACGAATTTTTATTGCGTATGGAAACTAAATTTGTAGTATCTACCTATATTAAATTGAATTAAATTTTAGATTCATCCTGTAGTACAAATTGATGTAACAATTATTCCCATTCGACAGGCTTAATGTAAAAGACTCTCATCGATGAAAGGAAATGTTATTCAGCAAATTTTATTTACTGATGTTCTCTATCCGTGATAAAGGCCTAAGACAAAGTTTGATGGATTTCAGCTCAGCGTAAATAATTTCCTAAGTTGTTGGTTTGTTCGACATGGTATAAAGCTTATTATACTGGAACAAATTTGAAATCCATCTTTTGTCACTTGGAATAGAAACATCACGAGAGAAGGGGGATAATAGAATTTGAATAAAACTTAATTTGAAAAAAACTTGAATACAAAAGTAATACAGCTCTCATCTTCTACAGTTTGATTTTCGCTCTTGCAAATTTCAGAATTTTGAAAGAATTTATCAAGTTTTTCAATAAGATATCTTTATTTAAAAGGGTTTTCGGAAAATTCGAAGGAAGAGGGGAGGGGGGTGAAAAAAGAAGAATTTGATATTTGTTCCGGCCTTATTATTTTCACATCGTATGAATGTAATTAATACCAACCATTAGAAACCAAAGAATCCTCGACATACACCGTCTTAGCCGATTAAGGCTTTTTTTTTTAAACGAACTCAAACACACACAGGATCTCAATGAAACTCGATGTTTCCTCAAAGAGAATTATTAACTTTAAGCGTACATGTTTCGAGGATATGATGGCAAGCATCTTACAAATGCTTAACCACAAAAAGTGTACTATGTATGCCGTGACCGGGATTTGATCTCATGCCCGCTGGCTTAAAAGACTTGGAAGCTTTCCTTTACGCCACGGGCTTTACAGATTGAATAAACGTGGACAACTTTAGAGTAAGATTAAACTTCAACACCCCATATTGAGATGGGAATCGAGACGTGATCACAGAGAACAAACATTGGGCCCCGAACAAAACTATGTTGAATCCGTGTGTAAGAATTTGAATTGACTGTTATTTCAAAATCGTTAAAATTTGACCGAAAATCGCGCCACTTTCAGGATGTGTGGTAAGTTAATATCGATTTTAATGAAAAAAAATGTCAGTGTGCAAAAAAACGTTTTTTTTTGGTTTTCTGCATGCTCCTTCTTTGGTTCCAAAATTAAGTTTGACCGGGGTTCGAAAAATGGTTCGATTTAATGAAATTTAAATTGACTTCCATTTTTCCTCCTTGCGTTGGTTCAAAACGGAGTTCAAACTGCGAACTCAAAACTAATCCATTTTGTGTAACTATGAATAAAGGCACAAAAAAGTTCAAATTGGAGTTCGGTTGTCGAACTTAGTTTTGAGTATGCCTGTCAGAACTTAGTTCTGGGATTGTCCAGTCAAACTCAAAGTTAAGCTCTTAAATTTTTCTGTTCATAATTTGAGCAATGGATGCATAATAGCGATAGAAAGATTGCTTTTAATTCAACTATAGTTTTATTCAATGAAGTACACCTTTTGGGGTAAGTAACTGTAATAAATTGGTTATTTTCACACAAATTTCATAAATGTGTATCTGCTTGGGCAGACCATTTTGGATGGGTTTCGGATGCAAATCAGAAACTTGTTATCTAGTCAACTAGTAAAACGAAAGAGATCGTTCCTTTTATTTCTATTTAAAATTACAGTTTTTGGCGCTTGAACATTCATACAAATACAAAAAAACTATAACGAGCTGGCAACATTTGGAATTCAAATTTATGGCAAACGGTACGAGGGGTTTTGATAATATTACTGATAACTCAAATCAAGGTGACCAATACGATCGAGATCGATCAGTATCGTTAAACTTGCTGTGCTGATAGTCTAAGTACAGTATACCTAGGTAAAGATGTTTAAACTTTATAAAATAACTGTTTCATTTTCAAATCTCTTGAAACCATGCTGTATCAAAAATTATTTTATCATAATCAATTCAATAGAAAATTTTAGCTGAACCTAGATTATTGTAAATTTATGTAGTGAATTACTGTCTTACATATTGCTATCAAATGTTGAGGACTACATATAAAAATTTATGAACAAATTTATGTAATACCGAAAATAAAATAAAAACACTGACTGAATGAGTGTTTGTCCATCAATTGGATTAATTAAAAAGTTAAATATAAATATTGTTTATTGATAGTAAAAACCCAGCACAAAAACATTTGTATTTGTACGCATAAACGCGAGTGCAAAGATCGACTTTCAACTTCCAATTCAGTCACAAAATTGATCAAAAAACATGGGGCTAATACTGACAGATAGCGAATAAAGTGAGATTGAAATAAGATATGCATTTTTTGGAATCATGATGTTATTCAAAAAAGAAATCAGAAATTTGTACTCACAATGAATGTGTAACTGTGTCATACACAGCAAGAAAAATTAGTGTAATTTTAGATCGAAAACGATGCACGAAAACGGAACATCGTTTTTGATCTAAAATTCTATTGAGGCGTGTAAATTTAGATCGAAAACAATGCACGAAAATGGATCAGCTTATTGCCGTGTAAAAATAAACAACGATGTAAAATTTTTGAAGTTTTGTTCTGGATGTTTTCAATTTTTGTTAAATATCCAGGTTTTGGATGTTTCATATGCTATTGAAAACAGTGATAAATTTTATGAACAATTTATTTTAACTAAACAGTACAAAAGTAAGTTTAAAAAAATCACCCACTATCATCACCAAGAGCAGCGCCAGGCAGATTGGACTCGAAGATGACAAATGAATCATGATCATATTTCAACAGTCATCGTCACCAGTATCAAATTTTGTTCCGGACAATCATGGTTCCGGATCCTCGTCACTGCAAAGAAAGAAGAGAAACTCATTTTCAACATCTCCGGTTTATTGCTTGAAATTTCACTTTATATATTTACCTAATCGGGATCCCGTGTGTTTTGCCTTCTTGGGCATCGATTTGCTCTGGCTTGCATTGATCCGTTAAACTATCGCGAACTGCTTTTAACTTTGCTGTTCGTTCTAGAAAACACCATCGCGTGTCAAAATGATTGAACTTAGTTTGCGAAAAAAAGAAAAACAGTTGATCTGTCATACTTTACATTGTTTGAGATGTAAATTTAAATTAAAAAACATATTTTTCGATCAGGGAGTATGAATTTATACCAGAAGAGCTCAATTTTATACATTTTCATTAAAATCTATTAAAAATAAATCAAAAAGGGTGTAAAATTACATCTTTCCACAATTACACTGTGGAAAAAATAGATCCCTCTCATTTTAAATTCCGTATACTTTTAGAAATTTTTTGCTGTGTAGCATTGGCCTGCTTTGATATGAGCTATAAGTATTAATTTCTGAGCGAAAAAATGAAAAAATATGTGTACTGGTAGCGACATCTAATTGATACCAACTACGATTTTTATTTGAAACTGCGGTGGGTATTTTTACACACGGTTTGAGCTCCAGCCCGAACTCTGTTCTCTGTGACGTGATTGTTATTCAGTTGCACTTCAACTCGAATAAAAACTCATGAATTTTGATCAGTTTGTTCAAAACTAACACATCAACCGGAAAACTACGAACTCGGTTATTTATTTTACCAACTTGTGTGTGATTTACCGAACATTCTTTTCATTTGATTTCTCATTTTTTGGTAAAATTTTTCAGTTATTCTTGTTAAATTGTCAATTGTTCAAAACACGTGGTTTTGTTTACATCTGTCCAAGCAGCTTCTTGAGAGGAGGGTGATGTGTCCAAAAATCGATGAGGGCTTTTGTTCGGATCAAGGTCGTGCGAACGGGGGGAGGGGGGGGGGTCTCAGGAGTTTACAATGATCTGTGACATTGACAGCTGTCAACACTGGCAGATAATTTACAGAAACATTTAAATAATATTTTACCGAAAAATGCACGTAATATTCAAAACTGTCAGTTTTCGGATTTCGGTAAAAAATATCGAACTGCTTTAATATCTGAAAAAATTGCAGAAAAATTTATTTAAGGTGCCATAATCCCTCTCAATTGTATATAAGATACCAACATGTAAAGTTTGAAAAAACAAACTGAAGAAAGGGTTTATCGTTCAAAGAGTACCAACAATCGTCGATCGATCCATCAACTCCATTAGATAAGATCGTTCCATTCTGTCTCGAAAAAAGTCCTTCCAACAATTTGCAGCAACATGCCGAGTGAAATCGATCAACAGCGCCCTACGACTGACACCACCTCAGGCTAGGGTGGCTCTTTGAAAAGTTATCTTCTTATCCAATTGCTTAGCATTAAGTCCTTCATCGACACCCTCACTCCCAGGGAATAACATATTTACATTTGTTGTTCTCACCAGCACAGTGTGATACCGAGCTCTCATTTGTTCGATGTTGTTCGATTTTCCCTTCTGTGGTGCTCTCCTTCCACACGAGGGCTATCCAATGGCACAACTTATTCCGATGGCTCCCCGGGAGTTCCTTATCGAGGAACTGCTGAGAACGGACGACTGAAAGAACCTGGCCGGCCCCAGGAGGCGGCATTCCTCGAAGACGCTTCTTGGGAGAATATGCATGCATGCAGCCAGCGCTTGGTTCATGATTTCCAATAATGTAGTTGTAGCTTTCAAGGTAGTTCTTTTTTTTAATTTTTGTTTCAATTCTACTTGTTTGTAACTGTGATTTGCAACAGCTGAGCTCTTGGTTAAAGGATTAGTGATGAGACGTTTTAAATGGACAATTTATGATAAAAGACCAGTGACAAGAACTTTAAGTCCTATAATGTTTGTACTTTTCTTTTTTTTTTAAAACTACCCTGTTAACGGAAACTACCAATTTCGGTAATGATTTTAACGAATTCCTAACGTGTGGTGTTTGGACGCTCGATATTTTTTTTTATTTTGAAAACTTTCAGCATTCAACTTTGATTGTGAATGATCTGTCATCATTGGCAGTTGTCACTGTGACAGATAATTTAACTACCGAGAAAACTGTAGTTTTGACCGGAAAACCTGTGAATATTACTGAATCACTTGTAGTTTTTACCGAAATACCTGTAATTATTACCGAATCACCAGTAATTACTACCGAGATACCAGTTATAAGTATTACCGGAGTACTTGTTATGTTTACCGAAATACCTATAATTGTTACCGAAATTCCAGTTAAAATTACTGAAAAAACACAATTTTTTAGTAATTTTCACCAACGAATCACAGTTTTTACTGAAATACATGTTATTATTAGCGAAAACCCTGTTAAAATTACAGAATACACTCTTTTGTTCCATTCCATTGCTATTAACGCTCACAGGACTGTTGATCACTTAAAACAAAAACACCCGGGCTGATAACAGGAAGCGCCTCTTCCTTCTTGCATCGAAAGCACACTTCGATCCTTCGATCGATTAGCTCAGGTGAGTTCAAGTCCCCCGTGGCCTCCGGAATACATATTTGGAATTTCGGACGAGCTGAAGAGACGACCAAGAGACCAAACAGTTCTCTCACCATGGGCCACAACAATCTTCCTCCTCCTTAGAATGAAAGGCCAAGAATGATACATCATACGGCTGTCACAACTTAGCATTGTTCCCCGGGAGTTGTCGTGTCTTCCCGCTGACATCTACATTTGTTTTCATATCTCCGGGTAGAAAGTTTGGAATGAGATCGTTGCTGAGTATGAAGGATGGCTGGAAGACATATGTAAAAAAAAGTTCCGTGCTGAAGATTCGCTGAAAATCTTAGGATCATTTGCATCAACATCAATACATCATACGGTTATTTGTTTGTTTATTTGAGAAACCATTCCCACTGTGTGACCGTACAAACAAAATCTTGAGAAGCGAGAAATCTTGGAGAAAATTCTCGAGAAATCTTTGACTTAATGTGTGCAGGGCGCACATTTCGAGATAATCTAAATTCCAACAATTTTTGAAGATTTTTTATCTTGACCAAAAAAAAAATAACTGAGCAGTCATTTCAGGTATAACTACTTTGAGAAACAAACAATAAAATGAATTGATAAAAAATAACGAGGAGCCTTTTTTCCACTTAAATGTTTGAAATGTTTGTCATTTTTGTCATTTTTATCATATTTGTAATATTTGTAATATTTATCATTTTTATCATTTTTGTCATATTTGTCATTTTTGTCATTTTTGTCATTTTTGTCATTTTTGTCATTTTTGTCATTTTTGTCATTTTTGTCATTTTTGTCATTTTTGTCATTTTTGTCATTTTTGTCATTTTTGTCATTTTTGTCATTTTTGTCATTTTTGTCATTTTTGTCATTTTTGTCATTTTTGTCATTTTTGTCATTTTTGTCATTTTTGTCATTTTTGTCATTTTTGTCATTTTTGTCATTTTTGTCATTTTTGTCATTTTTGTCATTTTTGTCATTTTTGTCATTTTTGTCATTTTTGTCATTTTTGTAATTTTTGTAATTTTTGTCATTTCTGTCATTTTTGTCATTTTTGTCATTTTTGTCATTTTTGTCATTTTTGTCATTTTTGTCATTTTTGTCATTTTTGTCATTTTTGTTATTTTTTTCATTTTTGTCATTTTAGTCATTTTTGTCATTTTTGTCATTTTTGTCATTTTTGTCATTTTTGACATTTTTGTCATTTTTGTCATTTTTGTCATCTTTGTCATTTTTGTATTTTTTGTCATTTTTGGCATTTTTGTCATTTTTGTCATTTTTGTCATTTTTGTCATTTATGTCATTTTTGTCATTTTTGTCATTTTTGTCATTTTTGTCATTTTTGTCATTTTTGTCATTTTTGTCATTTTTGTCATTTTTGTCATTTTTGTCATTTTTGTCATTTTTGTCATTTTTGTCATTTTTGTCATTTTTGTCATTTTTGTCATTTTTGTCATTTTTGTCATTTTTGTCATTTTTGTCATTTTTGTCATTTTTGTCATTTTTGTCATTTTTGTCATTTTTGTCATTTTTGTCATTTTTGTCATTTTTGTCATTTTTGTCATTTTTGTCATTTTTGTCATTTTTGTCATTTTTGTCATTTTTGTCATTTTTGTCATTTTTGTCATTTTTGTCATTTTTGTCATTTTTGTCATTTTTGTCATTTTTGTCATTTTTGTCATTTTTGTCATTTTTGTCATTTTTGTCATTTTTGTCATTTTTGTCATTTTTGTCATTTTTGTCATTTTTGTCATTTTTGTCATTTTTGTCATTTTTGTCATTTTTGTCATTTTTGTCATTTTTGTCATTTTTGTCATTTTTGTCATTTTTGTCATTTTTGTCATTTTTGTCATTTTTGTCATTTTTGTCATTTTTGTCATTTTTGTCATTTTTGTCATTTTTGTCATTTTTGTCATTTTTGTCATTTTTGTCATTTTTGTCATTTTTGTCATTTTTGTCATTTTTGTCATTTTTGTCATTTTTGTCATTTTTGTCATTTTTGTCATTTTTGTCATTTTTGTCATTTTTGTCATTTTTGTCATTTTTGTCATTTTTGTCATTTTTGTCATTTTTGTCATTTTTGTCATTTTTGTCATTTTTGTCATTTTTGTCATTTTTGTCATTTTTGTCATTTTTGTCATTTTTGTCATTTTTGTCATTTTTGTCATTTTTGTCATTTTTGTCATTTTTGTCATTTTTGTCATTTTTGTCATTTTTGTCATTTTTGTCATTTTTGTCATTTTTGTCATTTTTGTCATTTTTGTCATTTTTGTCATTTTTGTCATTTTTGTCATTTTTGTCATTTTTGTCATTTTTGTCATTTTTGTCATTTTTGTCATTTTTGTCATTTTTGTCATTTTTGTCATTTTTGTCATTTTTGTCATTTTTGTCATTTTTGTCATTTTTGTCATTTTTGTCATTTTTGTCATTTTTGTCATTTTTGTCATTTTTGTCATTTTTGTCATTTTTGTCATTTTTGTCATTTTTGTCATTTTTGTCATTTTTGTCATTTTTGTCATTTTTGTCATTTTTGTCATTTTTGTCATTTTTGTCATTTTTGTCATTTTTGTCATTTTTGTCATTTTTGTCATTTTTGTCATTTTTGTCATTTTTGTCATTTTTGTCATTTTTGTCATTTTTGTCATTTTTGTCATTTTTGTCATTTTTGTCATTTTTGTCATTTTTGTCATTTTTGTCATTTTTGTCATTTTTGTCATTTTTGTCATTTTTGTCATTTTTGTCATTTTTGTCATTTTTGTCATTTTTGTCATTTTTGTCATTTTTGTCATTTTTGTCATTTTTGTCATTTTTGTCATTTTTGTCATTTTTGTCATTTTTGTCATTTTTGTCATTTTTGTCATTTTTGTCATTTTTGTCATTTTTGTCATTTTTGTCATTTTTGTCATTTTTGTCATTTTTGTCATTTTTGTCATTTTTGTCATTTTTGTCATTTTTGTCATTTTTGTCATTTTTGTCATTTTTGTCATTTTTGTCATTTTTGTCATTTTTGTCATTTTTGTCATTTTTGTCATTTTTGTCATTTTTGTCATTTTTGTCATTTTTGTCATTTTTGTCATTTTTGTCATTTTTGTCATTTTTGTCATTTTTGTCATTTTTGTCATTTTTGTCATTTTTGTCATTTTTGTCATTTTTGTCATTTTTGTCATTTTTGTCATTTTTGTCATTTTTGTCATTTTTGTCATTTTTGTCATTTTTGTCATTTTTGTCATTTTTGTCATTTTTGTCATTTTTGTCATTTTTGTCATTTTTGTCATTTTTGTCATTTTTGTCATTTTTGTCATTTTTGTCATTTTTGTCATTTTTGTCATTTTTGTCATTTTTGTCATTTTTGTCATTTTTGTCATTTTTGTCATTTTTGTCATTTTTGTCATTTTTGTCATTTTTGTCATTTTTGTCATTTTTGTCATTTTTGTCATTTTTGTCATTTTTGTCATTTTTGTCATTTTTGTCATTTTTGTCATTTTTGTCATTTTTGTCATTTTTGTCATTTTTGTCATTTTTGTCATTTTTGTCATTTTTGTCATTTTTGTCATTTTTGTCATTTTTGTCATTTTTGTCATTTTTGTCATTTTTGTCATTTTTGTCATTTTTGTCATTTTTGTCATTTTTGTCATTTTTGTCATTTTTGTCATTTTTGTCATTTTTGTCATTTTTGTCATTTTTGTCATTTTTGTCATTTTTGTCATTTTTGTCATTTTTGTCATTTTTGTCATTTTTGTCATTTTTGTCATTTTTGTCATTTTTGTCATTTTTGTCATTTTTGTCATTTTTGTCATTTTTGTCATTTTTGTCATTTTTGTCATTTTTGTCATTTTTGTCATTTTTGTCATTTTTGTCATTTTTGTCATTTTTGTCATTTTTGTCATTTTTGTCATTTTTGTCATTTTTGTCATTTTTGTCATTTTTGTCATTTTTGTCATTTTTGTCATTTTTGTCATTTTTGTCATTTTTGTCATTTTTGTCATTTTTGTCATTTTTGTCATTTTTGTCATTTTTGTCATTTTTGTCATTTTTGTCATTTTTGTCATTTTTGTCATTTTTGTCATTTTTGTCATTTTTGTCATTTTTGTCATTTTTGTCATTTTTGTCATTTTTGTCATTTTTGTCATTTTTGTCATTTTTGTCATTTTTGTCATTTTTGTCATTTTTGTCATTTTTGTCATTTTTGTCATTTTTGTCATTTTTGTCATTTTTGTCATTTTTGTCATTTTTGTCATTTTTGTCATTTTTGTCATTTTTGTCATTTTTGTCATTTTTGTCATTTTTGTCATTTTTGTCATTTTTGTCATTTTTGTCATTTTTGTCATTTTTGTCATTTTTGTCATTTTTGTCATTTTTGTCATTTTTGTCATTTTTGTCATTTTTGTCATTTTTGTCATTTTTGTCATTTTTGTCATTTTTGTCATTTTTGTCATTTTTGTCATTTTTGTCATTTTTGTCATTTTTGTCATTTTTGTCATTTTTGTCATTTTTGTCATTTTTGTCATTTTTGTCATTTTTGTCATTTTTGTCATTTTTGTCATTTTTGTCATTTTTGTCATTTTTGTCATTTTTGTCATTTTTGTCATTTTTGTCATTTTTGTCATTTTTGTCATTTTTGTCATTTTTGTCATTTTTGTCATTTTTGTCATTTTTGTCATTTTTGTCATTTTTGTCATTTTTGTCATTTTTGTCATTTTTGTCATTTTTGTCATTTTTGTCATTTTTGTCATTTTTGTCATTTTTGTCATTTTTGTCATTTTTGTCATTTTTGTCATTTTTGTCATTTTTGTCATTTTTGTCATTTTTGTCATTTTTGTCATTTTTGTCATTTTTGTCATTTTTGTCATTTTTGTCATTTTTGTCATTTTTGTCATTTTTGTCATTTTTGTCATTTTTGTCATTTTTGTCATTTTTGTCATTTTTGTCATTTTTGTCATTTTTGTCATTTTTGTCATTTTTGTCATTTTTGTCATTTTTGTCATTTTTGTCATTTTTGTCATTTTTGTCATTTTTGTCATTTTTGTCATTTTTGTCATTTTTGTCATTTTTGTCATTTTTGTCATTTTTGTCATTTTTGTCATTTTTGTCATTTTTGTCATTTTTGTCATTTTTGTCATTTTTGTCATTTTTGTCATTTTTGTCATTTTTGTCATTTTTGTCATTTTTGTCATTTTTGTCATTTTTGTCATTTTTGTCATTTTTGTCATTTTTGTCATTTTTGTCATTTTTGTCATTTTTGTCATTTTTGTCATTTTTGTCATTTTTGTCATTTTTGTCATTTTTGTCATTTTTGTCATTTTTGTCATTTTTGTCATTTTTGTCATTTTTGTCATTTTTGTCATTTTTGTCATTTTTGTCATTTTTGTCATTTTTGTCATTTTTGTCATTTTTGTCATTTTTGTCATTTTTGTCATTTTTGTCATTTTTGTCATTTTTGTCATTTTTGTCATTTTTGTCATTTTTGTCATTTTTGTCATTTTTGTCATTTTTGTCATTTTTGTCATTTTTGTCATTTTTGTCATTTTTGTCATTTTTGTCATTTTTGTCATTTTTGTCATTTTTGTCATTTTTGTCATTTTTGTCATTTTTGTCATTTTTGTCATTTTTGTCATTTTTGTCATTTTTGTCATTTTTGTCATTTTTGTCATTTTTGTCATTTTTGTCATTTTTGTCATTTTTGTCATTTTTGTCATTTTTGTCATTTTTGTCATTTTTGTCATTTTTGTCATTTTTGTCATTTTTGTCATTTTTGTCATTTTTGTCATTTTTGTCATTTTTGTCATTTTTGTCATTTTTGTCATTTTTGTCATTTTTGTCATTTTTGTCATTTTTGTCATTTTTGTCATTTTTGTCATTTTTGTCATTTTTGTCATTTTTGTCATTTTTGTCATTTTTGTCATTTTTGTCATTTTTGTCATTTTTGTCATTTTTGTCATTTTTGTCATTTTTGTCATTTTTGTCATTTTTGTCATTTTTGTCATTTTTGTCATTTTTGTCATTTTTGTCATTTTTGTCATTTTTGTCATTTTTGTCATTTTTGTCATTTTTGTCATTTTTGTCATTTTTGTCATTTTTGTCATTTTTGTCATTTTTGTCATTTTTGTCATTTTTGTCATTTTTGTCATTTTTGTCATTTTTGTCATTTTTGTCATTTTTGTCATTTTTGTCATTTTTGTCATTTTTGTCATTTTTGTCATTTTTGTCATTTTTGTCATTTTTGTCATTTTTGTCATTTTTGTCATTTTTGTCATTTTTGTCATTTTTGTCATTTTTGTCATTTTTGTCATTTTTGTCATTTTTGTCATTTTTGTCATTTTTGTCATTTTTGTCATTTTTGTCATTTTTGTCATTTTTGTCATTTTTGTCATTTTTGTCATTTTTGTCATTTTTGTCATTTTTGTCATTTTTGTCATTTTTGTCATTTTTGTCATTTTTGTCATTTTTGTCATTTTTGTCATTTTTGTCATTTTTGTCATTTTTGTCATTTTTGTCATTTTTGTCATTTTTGTCATTTTTGTCATTTTTGTCATTTTTGTCATTTTTGTCATTTTTGTCATTTTTGTCATTTTTGTCATTTTTGTCATTTTTGTCATTTTTGTCATTTTTGTCATTTTTGTCATTTTTGTCATTTTTGTCATTTTTGTCATTTTGTCATTTTTGTCATTTTTGTCATTTTGTCATTTTTGTCATTTTTGTCATTTTTGTCATTTTTGTCATTTTTGTCATTTTTGTCATTTTTGTCATTTTTGTCATTTTTGTCATTTTTGTCATTTTTGTCATTTTTGTCATTTTTGTCATTTTTGTCATTTTTGTCATTTTTGTCATTTTTGTCATTTTTGTCATTTTTGTCATTTTTGTCATTTTTGTCATTTTTGTCATTTTTGTCATTTTTGTCATTTTTGTCATTTTTGTCATTTTTGTCATTTTTGTCATTTTTGTCATTTTTGTCATTTTTGTCATTTTTGTCATTTTTGTCATTTTTGTCATTTTTGTCATTTTTGTCATTTTTGTCATTTTTGTCATTTTTGTCATTTTTGTCATTTTTGTCATTTTTGTCATTTTTGTCATTTTTGTCATTTTTGTCATTTTTGTCATTTTTGTCATTTTTGTCATTTTTGTCATTTTTGTCATTTTTGTCATTTTTGTCATTTTTGTCATTTTTGTCATTTTTGTCATTTTTGTCATTTTTGTCATTTTTGTCATTTTTGTCATTTTTGTCATTTTTGTCATTTTTGTCATTTTTGTCATTTTTGTCATTTTTGTCATTTTTGTCATTTTTGTCATTTTTGTCATTTTTGTCATTTTTGTCATTTTTGTCATTTTTGTCATTTTGTCATTTTTGTCATTTTTGTCATTTTTGTCATTTTTGTCATTTTTGTCATTTTTGTCATTTTTGTCATTTTTGTCATTTTTGTCATTTTTGTCATTTTTGTCATTTTTGTCATTTTTGTCATTTTTGTCATTTTTGTCATTTTTGTCATTTTTGTCATTTTTGTCATTTTTGTCATTTTTGTCATTTTTGTCATTTTTGTCATTTTTGTCATTTTTGTCATTTTTGTCATTTTTGTCATTTTTGTCATTTTTGTCATTTTTGTCATTTTTGTCATTTTTGTCATTTTTGTCATTTTTGTCATTTTTGTCATTTTTGTCATTTTTGTCATTTTTGTCATTTTGTCATTTTTGTCATTTTTGTCATTTTTGTCATTTTTGTCATTTTGTCATTTTTGTCATTTTTGTCATTTTTGTCATTTTTGTCATTTTTGTCATTTTTGTCATTTTTGTCATTTTTGTCATTTTTGTCATTTTTGTCATTTTTGTCATTTTTGTCATTTTTGTCATTTTTGTCATTTTTGTCATTTTTGTCATTTTTGTCATTGTTGTCATTGTTGTCATTTTTGTCATTTTTGTCATTTTGTCATTTTTGTCATTTTTGTCATTTTTGTCATTTTTGTCATTTTTGTCATTTTTGTCATTTTTTGTCATTTTTGTCATTTTTGTCATTTTTGTCATTTTTGTCATTTTTGTCATTTTTGTCATTTTTGTCATTTTTGTCATTTTTGTCATTTTTGTCATTTTTTGTCATTTTTGTCATTTTTGTCATTTTTGTCATTTTTGTCATTTTTGTCATTTTTGTCATTTTTGTCATTTTTGTCATTTTTGTCATTTTTGTCATTTTTGTCATTTTTGTCATTTTTGTCATTTTTGTCATTTTTGTCATTTTTGTCATTTTTGTCATTTTTGTCATTTTTGTCATTTTTGTCATTTTTGTCATTTTTGTCATTTTTGTCATTTTTGTCATTTTTGTCATTTTTGTCATTTTTGTCATTTTTGTCATTTTTGTCATTTTTGTCATTTTTGTCATTTTTGTCATTTTTGTCATTTTTGTCATTTTTGTCATTTTTGTCATTTTTGTCATTTTTGTCATTTTTGTCATTTTGTCATTTTTGTCATTTTTGTCATTTTTGTCATTTTTGTCATTTTTGTCATTTTTGTCATTTTTGTCATTTTTGTCATTTTTGTCATTTTTGTCATTTTTGTCATTTTTGTCATTTTTGTCATTTTTGTCATTTTTGTCATTTTTGTCATTTTTGTCATTTTTGTCATTTTTGTCATTTTTGTCATTTTTGTCATTTTTGTCATTTTTGTCATTTTTGTCATTTTTGTCATTTTTGTCATTTTTGTCATTTTTGTCATTTTTGTCATTTTTGTCATTTTTGTCATTTTTGTCATTTTTGTCATTTTTGTCATTTTTGTCATTTTTGTCATTTTTGTCATTTTTGTCATTTTTGTCATTTTTGTCATTTTTGTCATTTTTGTCATTTTTGTCATTTTTGTCATTTTTGTCATTTTTGTCATTTTTGTCATTTTTGTCATTTTTGTCATTTTTGTCATTTTTGTCATTTTTGTCATTTTTGTCATTTTTGTCATTTTTGTCATTTTTGTCATTTTTGTCATTTTTGTCATTTTTGTCATTTTTGTCATTTTTGTCATTTTGTCATTTTTGTCATTTTTGTCATTTTTGTCATTTTTGTCATTTTTGTCATTTTTGTCATTTTTGTCATTTTTGTCATTTTTGTCATTTTTGTCATTTTTGTCATTTTTGTCATTTTTGTCATTTTTGTCATTTTTGTCATTTTTGTCATTTTTGTCATTTTTGTCATTTTTGTCATTTTTGTCATTTTTGTCATTTTTGTCATTTTTGTCATTTTTGTCATTTTTGTCATTTTTGTCATTTTTGTCACTTTTGTCATTTTTGTCATTTTTGTCATTTTGTCATTTTTGTCATTTTTGTCATTTTTGTCATTTTTGTCATTTTTGTCATTTTTGTCATTTTTGTCATTTTTGTCATTTTTGTCATTTTTGTCATTTTTGTCATTTTTGTCATTTTTGTCATTTTTGTCATTTTTGTCATTTTTGTCATTTTTGTCATTTTTGTCATTTTTGTCATTTTTGTCATTTTTGTCATTTTTGTCATTTTTGTCATTTTTGTCATTTTTGTCATTTTTGTCATTTTTGTCATTTTTGTCATTTTTGTCATTTTTGTCATTTTTGTCATTTTTGTCATTTTTGTCATTTTTGTCATTTTTGTCATTTTTGTCATTTTTGTCATTTTTGTCATTTTTGTCATTTTTGTCATTTTTGTCATTTTTGTCATTTTTGTCATTTTTGTCATTTTTGTCATTTTTGTCATTTTTGTCATTTTTGTCATTTTTGTCATTTTTGTCATTTTTGTCATTTTTGTCATTTTTGTCATTTTTGTCATTTTTGTCATTTTTGTCATTTTTGTCATTTTTGTCATTTTTGTCATTTTTGTCATTTTTGTCATTTTTGTCATTTTTGTCATTTTTGTCATTTTTGTCATTTTTGTCATTTTTGTCATTTTTGTCATTTTTGTCATTTTTGTCATTTTTGTCATTTTTGTCATTTTTGTCATTTTTGTCATTTTTGTCATTTTTGTCATTTTTGTCATTTTTGTCATTTTTGTCATTTTTGTCATTTTTGTCATTTTTGTCATTTTTGTCATTTTTGTCATTTTTGTCATTTTTGTCATTTTTGTCATTTTTGTCATTTTTGTCATTTTTGTCATTTTTGTCATTTTTGTCATTTTTGTCATTTTTGTCATTTTTGTCATTTTTGTCATTTTTGTCATTTTTGTCATTTTTGTCATTTTTGTCATTTTTGTCATTTTTGTCATTTTTGTCATTTTTGTCATTTTTGTCATTTTTGTCATTTTTGTCATTTTTGTCATTTTTGTCATTTTTGTCATTTTTGTCATTTTTGTCATTTTTGTCATTTTTGTCATTTTTGTCATTTTTGTCATTTTTGTCATTTTTGTCATTTTTGTCATTTTTGTCATTTTTGTCATTTTTGTCATTTTTGTCATTTTTGTCATTTTTGTCATTTTTGTCATTTTTGTCATTTTTGTCATTTTTGTCATTTTTGTCATTTTTGTCATTTTTATCATTTTTGTCATTTTTGTCATTTTTGCCATTTTTGTCATTTTTGTCATTTTTGTCATTTTTGTCATTTTTGTCATTTTTGTCATTTTTGTCATTTTTGTCATTTTTGTCATTTTTGTCATTTTTGTCATTTTTGTCATTTTTGTCATTTTTGTCATTTTTGTCATTTTTGTCATTTTTGTCATTTTTGTCATTTTTGTCATTTTTGTCATTTTTGTCATTTTTGTCATTTTTGTCATTTTTGTCATTTTTGTCATTTTTGTCATTTTTGTCATTTTTGTCATTTTTGTCATTTTTGTCATTTTTGTCATTTTTGTCATTTTTGTCATTTTTGTCATTTTTGTCATTTTTGTCATTTTTGTCATTTTTGTCATTTTTGTCATTTTTGTCATTTTTGTCATTTTTGTCATTTTTGTCATTTTTGTCATTTTTGTCATTTTTGTCATTTTTGTCATTTTTGTCATTTTTGTCATTTTTGTCATTTTTGTCATTTTTGTCATTTTTGTCATTTTTGTCATTTTCATCATTTTGGTCAATTTGTGTTAATTTCTGGTCATTTGTTTGTTTTTTTCTTTTTTAACAAGTTTTCTTTTTCGGTTCTTGGCTTATAAAACTATAATAGATAAAGCATGTTCTTTTTCAAAATTTTATACTTTTTTCGGTGTTAGACTGATGATACAATATTGAAATTTTTAGGTTATGTATTGGCTTTTCGGTCTCATCAGGTCAATTTTAACACTTTTTATATGTGCTTCATGGATGAAGCACATATAAAAGTGTTATAATTGATCTGATAAGACCGAAAAGCCAATACCAAAAATTATTCCCGGTCGAACAACAAATTAATATTGAAATTGAATGATTTACAGAACAAAAATTTTAACCTTTACTTCCCAATTTTAAACAAGATGTAATCAACCAAACTTCATCGTAATTTCAATATTTTTTTATGAGATAACGGTTTGAAAGAAATAATTCTGTTAATAAAGTGATCCTTATTGTATCATATTCAATTTTTTTCATATAATTCAGTTCGCTCCAAGGCCGATCGATGTGATTTGCAACATTTATTGTGCCGTTGACAAACGTTGTGACATGACTCACTAGCGATCGAAATAGAAAATAATTGACTGGATTAATGTTTGCTCATGATTTTCCGCTGTATTTGCTTCTTCATGTTCTTGCTAGCTTTGACAAAAAGATATGCACCGTAACCAATCATTTGAAAATGAGCAGACGTAATGTCATGTTCTGGTTTCTCACAGAGAGTTTGGGAACAAATCCATCAATGACCACAAGCAAGCAAAATCAAAAGCTCCAAACGGAGTGCTCTACAATGTATCGACACAGATATTCATCATTGATTCATTCATTGATTCATTGATCGCGAAAGCGCCGTCCGAGGCTCCGTTCATATAATCATCACTCCGCCCCCATCGCAGGTCGGTGGGGCGAAAGGAAAATTTGAAGCCGTGAAAATGGGCGGTGGTATTAAAACCCTTCGGTCTCTGGACTTCGCACACTGATAATTATCAATATTTTCACAACAACGTAAATCCAGTCAAAGGTCCAATCAGAAGTAATGAATAGGAGAATTTCTTTCGGTTCTTTTGTGAATCGCCGCCGCAGCCTCTGCTGTGTGCAGTAGCGCCCACTAATTTGAGATTGGATCAATCATTTTCCACCGCTCTCCTTTTCTATCGGGAAAATGGTCCACCGGAGCACAGTGGGTCTCTTGGGTGTAAAATTTAAAAGTCGACAAACTGATGTTTTTGGTTGAGTTTTTGAATCTTGCTCGCTGTGCAGAGATTGAAAAAAAAATAAAAAAATGATTGCCCATATTCAAATTACAGTTCCACAATCCAATAGAATTGATATAGGGTAGACTCTCGAATTTGTTTGGTTCATATTAATTCATATGAATTCACTCAACATATTTTAGACAACTATCGGGCTACCAGCCGTAATCTTCGGAAGCTGAATGGCCGTATTCATGTTCCAGAAACTTTGTAGGCTCAAACGATACCTTCCAACGATCAACCAAAGAACGCCAATCATCTTTCGCTGTCAGTTGCGGCGTTGTTGGTTGGTTGGCTGCCTCAAGAAAGGCTGTGATTATCTGGAGGCGGCTGCTGGTAGCGTTTAATTGAAACCTAAAAAGCCGCCATATCTACTGGCCCAGGGAACACGGTCCCATTGATTTGACCGGTCGCGGCTTCATTGTACTGGCGCGTATCGGTGGCAAGTTATAGACCGAAAGTGTTATACAGCATTTTCAAAACATTAGTTTGGTATAACAACAAAAAGATGGCGTAATGAACATGTAGGCACTTATTCGGGTTTGAGTTTCTTGTATGTTGAGAATCGAACATTTTTTAACTAAAATTTTGATTAAGATTTTAAGATTCATTTTTTGAATGACAATGTTCAATCTTAAGGTCCATTCACAGTTCGTCAATATCTAAACATAACGTTTTTGTAACAGTATAAAATCGATGGGAAATTGTAGAAAAATTTAACTAAACTCTTAGAGCTATTTAAGACAAAGAGGCCGGTTGGAATTTCCACCTTCAGCCTTTCTCAATCGCTTTCAGTTTCAGTTTCAGTTTATTTCTAATGTGTCGTTTCAGCATGGCTTTGAACTTGTTTAATTCGTTTCATCCCTAAGGGCTCTAGGGAGATTGTTGTAAACGAGTTTACCGTAGTAGGGAAATGCTCTTCGAGTCATTTGAGTATTCGGTCGACTTATTGAGATGGTGGCTTGGACACGAAGGGCATATTCGTGGCTTGGTTGTTCATATACAACATTGTGATGAGCTCGTTGATCATTTAGATGCGAGTGAATGATCAAGATGGCTTGTAATTCTCTTAGTGCTTTTATAGGTAGAGTTGAGTTCAATGCTTCAGAATACAGCAGTCTTGAGGCGTACATTCTCGGTCGGTTGTAAATAGCTTTTAAGCAGCGGTTTTGAGCAGCTTGAAGCTTTTTCAAATGATTCTCTGCTGATCCGCCCCGAAGAAACACCTGGTACTGCAGCTTAGATTGGACGAATGCTTGGTACATTAACAGCAATTGTTTTCTTGGGACATATCTCTTCATTTTCCATAACAAGCCACATGTTGCACGTACTTCTGTATGAAGTTTTTTAATGGGGTTTAGTCCAAGATAAGTGAAGTTTTCCACTTTTTCGATTGGTACAGATTCAACCGTAAGCTCTTCATGTAGCTATTGGACAAATCGCAGCTGTTGGACGCTGATACAATCATACATTTGGACTTCGTTAAGTTTAACGATAAAAGGTTTTCATCAAAGTTATTACACAATACTTTTACAACGTTACGCATGCTTTCCACTTTTGAACCAGCATCTTTCCAGAATAAAACAACGAAGTATCGTCAGCAAACAAACGAGGTTTACTGATTAGATTAAGGTTAGGCAAGTCGTTTATGCAAACAAGGAATAGTAGTGAACCCAGGTTACTGCCCTGAGGTATACCAACTCTCAATGATTGGTTACAGCTTCTAATTCCTTTTATAGATACGTACTGGCTTATACTGGTGAGAAAACTCTTTATTATTTCCAATGGTGTACCTCTTATGCCGTAGAATGAAAGTTTTTCGAGTAATATTTCGTGGTCGATTGTATCAAAAGCTTTTTTCAGATCGAGAAAAAGAAGTCCTGCAGGGTGTTTCGGATCGTCCGAGATAACGCAAATGGACTGTATTAACTGCTGCTGTTGGACGACCGAAACTTAACACTTTGGGGCACTTGATGCGGGTGTTCCTTTCGTGGGCGATGAAGGCTCCACGGCGATAGTGTTGCACACACGTAAACGTACACTGTTGCACGCTGACACGGGTAACGCGGATCTTTTCTCAAAGATTAAAAACACTTAACTTTTTCAAACAAATTTGACTTTTTATTGGCAGTCAACCTAGCGAATAAATTTGGTCGCGATGTGAACTGGATGAGGTCTTGTGTGAACTGAGTTTGTCAACATAAAAAGTACTGATCATCGGCAAAGATCGGCAGAGAGATCATTCTTCTCTGAGAGAGCACATAAACTGACAGCATGATAGATGGGGTGGTTCTGGTATCATAACCAATATTATCGATCCAGAACACAGGGTTTTTCTGGTCTAAGGATTTGTAGACATCTAGGAAAAGCTCGTAGGTGGGTGTTGTCGTGCTAGATCCTTCTTGAAACCCATACTGACACTCATATAAAACGCGTTGGCTCTTGAAAAAACTCGTAATCCTAGTGACCAGCAACTGTTCTAGGATTTTGCTTAAAGCAGACAAAATTGAGATCGGTCGGTAGTTGTTTACGTCAACCTTAGATTCTGATTTGTGAATTGGTATGTATGTAATTCCTGTGTATCTCGTAACTTCTTGTTCAGTTGTTGGTTCCTAGAAGATCGAGTGACGAAGGTTTGAAAAGGTTCTAAATCGATTAATATTTCGCTGGCTCGTGATAGTGGAAGCTAGTTGAGGGCCAATATTGCTAAAAAAAAGTGTTGAAGGTATCAGCAACACTTTTCTCATGACTTGTGACATTACCGTTGACTACTAGCTTCAGCGGAGCAGTTTCTTTGGATCCGTTTCCAGTCAGGCTATTCAGACACTTCCACATATTTTCGCTGTTGGAATTGTGGAACAGATTACTGTAGTAAGTGTTTTTTGCATTTTGCTTGCACATATTGAATTTCTTTGATGTATGTTGCAATAAGTTTCGTGTGTTTACATCGAAAGGATTCCTGTTGTATTTAGCGAAAAAATAATCTTTTATTTTCATCCATTCCTAAACCTCAGCTGTCATCCAGGGGCACATTCCTTTAACTCTGGCGTTTACTACAATAGTTTTGGATTTTGGAACATTTGATCTTAAGTTTTTCGTACAATGAGATTATTTTAGCAAGAAGTTCTTCTGCAGAATTAGCTTGAAAATCACGAGCTTTTTCAGTAAACAGTTGATTTAGCATTGTGTTGTTAACAAACACATTTTGAAGTTTTCGAGTGGTTACCTTTTTTTTCAAGGATATTGAGGAAATAATAAAGCCTTGTCCACACTAGGAGACGGTTCGTCTCGAGACGGTCTCAGCGTCTCCCATTTTTTCCGGGAGACACTGAGACCATCTCAGGTTTCCAACAACAACAACAGACAACACAGTTCGTCTCATAATAAAAATCGCAGCTTCATGTTGCCTAGTGTGGACTAGGCTTAAGGCAATGATCGCTGATGTCGGACTTCTTCTTCTTCTTCTTTTTAATTGTGAATTGTGGAAATCCACGAATAGATTGGTGACAATGACCATATATCCAGCGGCTGATGTCGGACAAAACAGTATCGTTTATTATATTGAATTTTACATTTTCCGAGCAGACAACATGATCTAGTACCTATGTTGTTACTAGAAAGTCTTGTTATGTGGTTGTTTGTGACTTGAAAATTGAAGCAATGCAATAGTTGCAATTATTCGACTGTATCTGGGCTTGAAGTTTTTTTCGTAGGAAGATTTACATCTCCGATTATGATGCACGGAGCAGTAGGGCTGTTAGTAGATAGTATTGCTTTTAAATTTTCAAAAAAGTTGATTAAATGGTATGACGGTTGTCGGTAAACGTAAACTTCCACGTAGACAGCGATTTCTCCTCCCGTACTATCTACTCGGCATGAGAAGAAATCTTTTTAACCTGGTAAACGAGCCAGTTGTGTACGGTCATTCTTTAACCAAGTTTCCCCTAACAACCACGTGAATTTCTTCGACGATAATCCAGTATTATATCGATTTTTTTCCGGATTGTTGAATTGTTATTTCCAAAGTGAAACGATTTGATGCATTTGAATTTATATTTTTATTCAATTTATCAATTGTATTACAATAATTATTATTGGGTGTAAAATACATGTTTTTGTATAAAAAGTAATTTTGTTGTCTGTGTTGTTAAGCTAATTCTGTACGGGGTGACGCTTCGGCGAAGGCATTGTGAACGATGAAGCGTTTGAGAAGTTTAGGGCACGCTTTTTAGATTCCATTAGTTTAATCAGTTCCTGTTTAGAGCTTTTTCGACTATTGCACCGTAGAATTTTCCATCCCGTCCTGGTCATACCTACATATTTAATTCCAGCGTCTTCTTGTATTTTTCTCGCTTCTTTCAGTAGGTTCTTTCCAAATTCTATCATTTCATCCCGTATTGTAACTGTTTGGGACGATTGGTTGAATACATTTCCTATTGTGGATGTTTTAAGGACACCATGAGCAAGCTTTTTATCAAACAGATTATTCTTTATTTCTTTAGAACTGAAAGCAGCTAGCAATGGGGGTACATTGTTTGATGCTTTGTTTCCGATTAAACGCCTTGCACTTAAAATTTCCTTCTCTTCAATATCGCAGCCTACGGCCTACTATTTGTTGAACAAGGGCGCACGGATTTTCGTTTGCCATTATTGGGATACCTAGAACTATTGCGTTACGAGAAATCTCCTAACGATTAAGCCGATCCAATTCCAGCTCCAATACATCAATCCGGTTCGTCAAAGCGCCGTTTTGGTCCTTGCAATTGACGATCTCCATCCTTAGTTCCTGTTTTTCAGATCTCAGGGCAACTAGCTCTAACTTCAAGTTTTTAAATCCTCTGCTAATTTGGTCAAACTTATCTGCTAAGAACTCTTGTGAACTTTCTATATGCCTATTAGTTTCAATAAGTTCTTTAATCTGTTGCTTAGACTGCTCTAGTGCGATTCGTACATTTGCAGATTCCTGTCTTGACTCCCTTACCGATTACCCTTAGGCACGTATTTCTTCGATAATTTCATTGAAATTGCTTTGCTTTGACATTTAGTATTCGTGAAGAATTTTCTA